>NC_143583.1:197780010-197934628 GCF_048544385.1 Mastigoproctus giganteus | reverse complement strand
TGTACAACACCGCTTCAGGAAAGCATTTCCGACCCCACATTGCTATATGATTTCGGGTTGTCAGGATGTACCCTACTCCTCTTAGAAGTTCTGAAACGTTTAACTGAAACACCCTGTATAATTGCGTTGTCACGTACTAATGCTTGTAAAAACTAAAATTGTGGAAATTATTATCCCTTCATCCCCAAAACAAATTTCTGGGCGCGCCACTGGGACCTCTTATGGCGCTGCGGGATTTTCAGGGCCCATTATTGCTATAAAATTTTGTGTATTTGTATGCCTATTTGAACTTATTGGGAAACCCAAATACTAGTCTCCAGACGCTGCAATTTGCAGAACTTAAGCCTTTCTTGATAAGAGCAACCCTTTGTTCCCCTCACCAATCTTGTTGTCCTTCTCTGTACTCATTCAAGCAGCTCTACATCCTTCCTAAAACGAGTCTTACAGACCTGTATGTAGTACTCAAGGTGTGGCCTGACCACTGCCTTATACAAAAGGGATAAACACTTCCTTATCCCTGCAAAATTCCTGTATATCATTGGCAAGACCACTATTCCGAGGTCGTACCTAGGGAACCTGTGCGTAAACCCGCCGCTGTTCTTAATTCAGACATAAAAAGAATGTTTAAATATTTTAATTATAGGGCTTTTTATCTTATTGTATTGCATTTGCGTTCTATGCATAATATTTTTATGATATCTTCGTAATTTAATGTGTACATTTATTTCAATGCTTTATCCCACATTGTACAAATAAAAAGAATAAAATAAACATGCAGTCAAATTCGTAAAGTTATCATATTTCTTGATTCGAATTTAAACATACATTGGCATAACATCTGGAATGAATACATGGATCTCTCTCTCTCTCTGTGAGAGAGAGAGAGAGAGAGAGAGAGAGAGAGAGAGAGAGAGAGAGAGATTCTGGAAAATTATGCCCAATTCCAATTTGCAAATTGGAATTGGAATAATATTACAGTTAGAATTATTTAATTTAAATAATAATAAAAGTATTTATGATGATAATTTCGAATGTGTTATTTCTCTATGCTCTAACCCCACCCCCAACCAAAATAAAAAAAAAAAAGAATCACGAAAAGACAGCACGGGAAGTTAGTTCTCAAGGGCAGAAGAACGATTTGCATGCCCTTTCTGAGTGCAAGCTTCGAAGCAGCGCAATGAATTTATTTACCATTTTCCCTTACACAGGTGAGAAATCAATGCTTCGGCCTTCAATGACTGAAATTAGCGATTCCGTTAATTCCCTCAATCACTGGCCATTGTCACTATGATGGCTTATTTTGAAGTGACTCGTATTTCCCATCACTTATTCATCACCTCCACCGTCTACCCCGCCATTCTGTATGGTGCAGAAATACGGGCCTCTGCTGCACCTACAAACCTCAAGCGGGTATACACCGCTGAGTACTGGCTACTGAAATGGGCCAATAACAAGCTTCGGCTACCTCCCGCTACCACAACCACTATGATGGCACAAGCACTCGACATCCCGAGGTTGAAGTTCCTGATCGTGGAAAAGAGGCTGGTGTTCACAGCCAAACTCATCACAGGCCAGATATCATCTCCAAATATTTGGAACGCTTGCTCTTGGAGGATTCCACAGCCAAGCCTAAGGTCGGTACCAGCACTCGTGGCTCACCACAACAGGCTTGTACTCACTGACAGATTTCTTCCCAAGCAGATGCTCCCCGTACTCAACCGTGTGGACGCCGACATCGACAGCATAATAAGGAACAAGAAGGATAGACACAACTTTATCAAAGCCCTTGAACCTTGATATTTATTTATTTGTATTTCTTATGTATTTATTTCTGTATTTGTGTCTAGCTCTGTGTTTTTATGCTGTATTTGTATTTCTGTTGCATTTGTGATCGGTATTTTGTAGTCTTTTTGTATGTTCGCTGTATGTTGTAGCCTTTTTTATTTGTATGCCGTACTTATCTAGATGTGAACCCCTGGAGCTCGTCGCCGTGATGGGATATTGTGCTGTAACTCTACTTCACAATAAAGATTTATTTATTTATTTATTTATAAACGCATATAAATAGTTGGAAAATTACGCAATGATTTTTCAACTGTCTGATGGTATTTGGATCCAAATTCCATCGGTAATGCGATATTGAGGCATTTTAAACCAAAGCTGAGTTAGCCGATCAGATAGAGATTAAGGTATTTCTAGAGGTTGTTTTTTTTTTTTTTTTAAATCTTACAACACCATATATTTTATTTATTTTTATTTTTCTGAAAACCCCAAACACGAAAGGTATCAAAACCTATAATACTTAGTACCGTGCATGAGTTGAAGGAGAAGTATGGGGGGGGGGGGGATGCCGGAAACTTTGCTCTAGAGACTAAACATGGGTTTCACCACTTGAAGCCTCCAATAAGCAAAGTGGTGGTATTTCACCGGTTGATGAAAGTCATCTACCACACTGGTTTTCTACACGACCTTTTTTAGCAATTGTCCCAACCGAACTCTCAGAAACATTGCATTTTGCGCCAGTTCTAAAATAATGTCCCTAAATTAGTGCAATTCAGACAGCATCCATAAAGATATATGCTATACACGTGGCTTAAACATATTGAAACTTGTTTGTTCGATCCTTACGAAACACATCCCCAACGGATCAAGGTTAGATAATATAATCTGCGATGTCGCGATCCCCACCCTTAAATTTCAAAGGTATTTTCCTTGAAAGTGTTTCGAAGAGGGGCTCATATCGTGATATTCGTTACACTCAGTATCGAAAGGGGAGGAATGCGAAGGACAAAATAATGCATCACAGGCCCGCTTTGTCCATTGGCAGCAGAAGACAAAAATCTTGAGCGAGTGAAGACACGAATGAAAGCCCGGACACGAGGATTACACGATCATACACGGCGAAGTGACAGGTTTTTTTTTAAATTTTTATCGTGTCGCTATACAAAGAATGGATGCCGACACAATAACAAAATTTCTGCCGAGAAAATTGATACCTTGCGGGGTATTTCAAAAATCGCTCTATCGATGTTGCGAAACATCTTTGTTATGAGCGAAGCATTACCTCGGCCAATGCTTTCATTTTTATTTGCAATTGGCACTGGGAAAGCGCACGAATAGGTGTGCGCCTCTCCACTGCTGCAAAAATACTTTTATTTAACGCTACCACTAAAAAGGTTTATGGTTTGTAATATGTTTATCTGGAAGGGGGATAAAAGTTCCCATTCCACAGCACCGTTATTATGCTAGACAAACGTCTGAGTGTATGCGGACGAGAAGAGCAATTTTGAGCTAGAAAATGTGAGAAAACACGTAAAACAGATTCCATCCGCCATGGTAGTTTCCTTCGTTTACTGAATCCTCTTAGAGTAATGTATTGAACTAGAAATGCGTGCTCATCTGCTCAGACAAGGTGATCACGTCTGCTCTCTCTCTCTCTCTCTCTCTCTCTCTCTCAGATTGTTGTTCAGACGGAAAGGCGGTCTCGCGTTTCCTTACCAGACCACTGTTTTGTTTTTCGGAATATTGGTTTCTTGCAGCAAATGTTGGTTAATAGAAGAACTTGTCTCGCATCGCTTTAACGAAACAGCTTTTATCGCCGGCATATTTCGAAACGAAATCGAGACTTTTGTGCAAAGAAAAATAGAGGCCTCGATTTCTTAAAACCTGATCTTCATTTAGCAATTCTTCTAATGCGTTACATTTGAAATCATTAGGGAAATTAGTGAATGTTTTATAGATTTTCCATGGTAACATGAACAATATCATGGTATCAGTTCAAATTGCAGACAATTAATGAGGAACAGACAATAAATCTAATAATAAAGATTTGTAAGCAAAGAAGATAGGAATGCTCAATGGAAGATTACTATTTTTAAAAAATAATTGAAGCATTTTAACTAATTTAACCATCTCTGACCAGTAATCATAAGTGGTGCATAAAAAAGCGCAACCGGAGATTAATGTTGACATAGGGCTTGCTCCCCTTTCACAGCAACGCCTTTCCCCGTGATATCTCACGTGGCGAAGAAATCAAAGTTGTTGTTCAAGATTAACGGCGTGCCATCACCAGAAATTTAGAACACTCCTAATAAGTTCATAGGATGATGTTTTCGAAGAGAAGCAAAGGAACTAGTCTGTATTTCGTGGAGCACTTCAAGGAACACTTCCTAAAGGCAAAGAAGAAGACCTATGCTGCTTTCTGGGCTATCCGCCAGGAGCTCGCAGGCTGTCACAACATGAAACTGATTGGAAAATACATTAATAGATGTCTCACACCCATACCACTATATGCCTCAGAAATATGGTCCTCTGTATCTATCTCTTGATGTAATAAATTTCTGTCAATGGAATATTGGATTCTGCGGTGACTGAATCGTGTGGGAGGGAACCCCTTCACCATCTCGAAATCCATTCTACTAGTCAACCTAGGCATGACCTCCTGGAAGCTCACTGTCCTCAAAAAAAAAAAAAAAATCTGTCAACGCTTACCAAGCTGCTAACTCGCCATATTGATGCCCCATCAATAGAAGATATCATCGCACTAACAAGAGGAAGAAATAGAAGCCATCACCCACTTAGGATGAAGCTATCAAACTTGGACTCCCTAAAAGGAATGTTCCCATGTAACACCATTGAACACTTCAACACCTTTTCCATTGATCTGGTAAAGTTTGAAGTCAATAAAACCTACAGAAGCCAAATTATAGACCAAATCTGGACTAAATCACCAGATTGCTGTGAAAATTGAGCAGTTTTTATTAGAAATTTGATGATATGAACAATTAAATGCAATAATATAATGAATATAAACAAATTTGTTATGTTAGTTGTTGATAAAGAAGTCAACCTATGTATTTAACCCTTCAATTATCAAGATCTATGTTATTTCAAAGTGAATACAATTAAGCAAATGTATAAATCTATTTAATAGTTATTATTATACAATAATTATATTGTAAAGATCTGAAAATTTTGTACAAAAGTGTATAATGTATATTTCAAAATATCTGTACACCCTCCTAGCCCACTTGCTGTACAGGGGGCGAACCTTGTGTTAATAAACTGATATTGAATGAACGAATGAATTCTCTGTGGTTTAAATTATGAAATCGGGAAGCATGCAGAGAAATTTATTGGTGGTAAAAAAAAAAGAAAAAAAACCTGTCATATTAGGGCCACCCGATAGCGAACTCATATGCGCATGTGTAAACGTCCATAAGTTGCGTGTATTCTCAGGTCGATTTGCCTAATTTGCTAGAACGAAAAACCTTGCTCTACTCGCCTGAAATTGATTAACTGTTGTTGTGGTGTTTTCCGGCGCAAGGGCAACTTAGGCCATATTGCGGTTCCCAAATCAATTGACTTTACGTATAAGAACTGCTTTTGCAGCAGTTAAAAACGGTCATACATTTGAATTTGTTTTAAACAGAGAAAGAATTCAGAAAGAGATTTGCTTCTTTACCTATGATGCTATTGAAAGGCACAGGTTGTTGTAGATCTGAAATGAAACTAAAAGACGTTCGTTGGGCGTTGTTGAACAAGCTATATTCAAGGAGTATATGTTTTACTGTAAGCGGTTGCGAGCAGTGTGCACACTGAGAAGGACCATTTCCTATAAGCATGTATACATAATTCTTTGTTCTTCTATATTTTTTTAAAGTAGTGTTTAATATTTATGAAAAGTCAGTTGTTGCAGGAATGGTCTATAATACATTTCGCGATGCTCAAGGTCTTTTCTCTGATATCCTCTGTAAACAGCACGTGATCAGTTATTATCATCCGTTCGGATGTTATTGTCAATAGTGGTTTGAGTAGTGTAGATGAAATCGCGTTTCATAAACACTTCACAGTTCTGTTGAAACCTCTTGTAAAGTACGCCGCGAAACAAACTTTCCTCTGTCAGCAGTAAGCTCTAATCCTAACCATTGTGCAGGGTCCCCGTGGAGTATTATATCGGTCATCCTGTAACAACGAACGCTAATATAGCCTAGGATAAGTTTTATTTATTTATTATCGTGATACCTCTTCAATATTCATTACCTGCTTACCTATAGAACTGGCAGTGATAATTCACAAGACTCACTAATAGTCTTCTCTATTAGTGAAGCGTTACTTATTCGAGGTAGTGCAATATCAAGATAGAATTAAATCGATGCCATCCATTATACTACTTTGTAGTTCACTACGAACAAAATATTGTCAATTATCACTGCCAGTTCTATAGTGAATTGCCAATTGTAGTCTTATGGCTTGTGTAATTATTTTCTTAGTTTATTATCTGCTTACCACACTACGGGTGATATTTGGGTATGTTGTTGTCACTGCGCTTATGCCGCTTTCTTCTGTTGTTCCTCATCATAAAGAATAATCTAGAATGCCGATTTGGCGTTTTGGAACATTTAATAATGTGGCACAAAAAAGGTCAGCTAAAAAGCCGCTTTCCAAAATCTCGTTATGGAGAAATTTATAAATTGATTTGTTGCATTTCTTTTTAGCATCAGCAAACAATACAGACTTCTTTGAAGATATATCATGGGTAACATTTGAATGTCTCTCAATAATTTCTTAAAATGGTTGGCAAATAAATGCTGACAAATCATTTATGAGGTTTATATAAATAAAAGTGTTATTCGTCCAATGGCGGCACGAAAATCCCGAAAATTAAGAGATTAAAATAAGCCAAAAAATGAAACAAGAAATCTTTTTTAATACTGTAATCATTTTCAACAACGTCTAAATTACAGCTACCAACAAAATAATACAATTTAGGTAAAAAAAAAACAAAAGGAGTTTCATTACAAGTTACGAGATTCCACAGACCCCCACACATCCCAGTTATTTTATTTTCTATAAATGAAAACGTTTTTTTATATTTTTTTATTTATTATGTTTTTTTTTTTTTGAAACTAGCAAGATAAGATTACTACGCATTCATGTTATCCTTGTGCGATTATTGTATCACTTTTAAATACTTTCAATATACCCCCCACCTGCTTCCCTTCCCAGATACCTAAGAAATTGAGAGCGGATGTGGACACTGTTATTATTATCATATATTTATTAACCTTAGGTTCACCCCCTGAGGGTAATGGGTACAAAAAGCTGGGTTTATACCGCATGGTGCTCTAAATGAGGACATGTGCGTCACTTGTTGCAATCTCCTTTGTTCTCAGTTGTGATTGCTGTTCTGATAATTCTGATTGACTTCATCTATCACATGTGCACAAATAGCGGAGAATAAACCGGTATTTACTCGTACATGAAATTTTAGTCACGAGGATAACGACAGCTTTATAGTAGTACCTACGAGGGGATTCAGAAATATACCGTCCAACTTCTGGAGCGTGTTGAGGATAAGAAATAAAATAAAAAATAGTTCTTATAATTATATATCGGTCCAAAAAAGATTTCTTGCTCAATTAAAACTTCGTAATTTTGTTCACGTACAGGATCAACTGCATGCGGAATTTCTTGAGAATCCGCTTTCAAACCTCTCGGAAAGAGAAAGATGAGCAACTTATTGCGCTACTACAGATATGGAGGCTCACATCTAGCAGCGACTTCTGTCCTTTTACATTTTGGAGAGGTCTGGGTTCAATCCTTTTGGAAAGTGGAGAATTTTTTCAGCCAGCACAAAGTGCAGTTCGAGTCGTGAATTTCTGCAGACGGAATACACGAAACGGATATGAGAAACAAGCTGTTTATTTTATTATTTTTTTTAACTAAAAAAAAAATCGTATATGTAATTACTTCAGAGTATCCAAGGCCTGAGTCGTTTTAGTATTGGCACTGAGGTAACTAAAGCCATTAACAGTCCTTATGTCGTGTCTGTAAACTGTTACAACCAATATACGTATTCTGTTATGACAAACAGTCTTTGCTTGTTTTTCGGGATGAAAATTCAATTTTCTGTTATAAAAATAGACTCGGCCACAGTGTGAACTTTCTCCCTTCTTAATAGGACATATTTGTGAATCGAATATTCAAGCATTTTCGACATGGTGCGAGAGAGCAGTGGCGTTATCCGCTGCCTCGAGGGCAGCACATTCAAATTGGTGATGAAAAAGGTACTCATTCTGTTGATAGCCTTCAGTGAGTCTTTTATATAATTTTATGGAGTAAAATTATAGAAAAGTAAATGGCAATTAACCGTGAGAGAAGAATGGTAATCGGACCATCGAGTTATACCCCGGGTGTCCATTTTTTTTTTTATCTCTCCATCAGTTTCTACCTCGATTTATCTTTAATGATATTCCATCCCCGACAAACCCTTCCTTACGCCACCAGTGGCGATAACTGCACAAGCATATTAGCGCTAGGTAGAAGATGATAGCACGTGCGGTGCGTGATAATCCGCCTCATTTGCGTTATTCAAAATAATTCCGATCCCCTCTAATTCTCCAGCTCCCGGATGAAGACGAAAGTTCTTTCGAGTGAAATCTGCTCGGCTAAGTGCACATCTCTGTACTACCACTAAAATTTGCTTGAATTTCATTAGCGAGAAGTTTCTGATAAATGGTTTGTCCACGCGGCATTGGTGCACACTTACGGTATGGAAATAGTTGTTGCCACAAGAGAATTGAATGGCATTAATAAGTGCGCCGAAAGAAGTGGTCTGTTTGCGCGTAACATATAGTCACATTTAAGTTAGGAATTATCTTTTTTGCAACTAAATTAGGCATAAAATTTAGCATAACATTGGTGTTTGATTGCTTACTAGTAATGAAATGGCCTCTACCAACTTATTCTACCTGTTCATGCCAGCCATCCTAAAAGTATATTTTCTATAATTTGTTTCTCTCATGTTGTACGCTTGGTTGGTTGGTTGGTTGTCTCGCAGCTTCTTGGCACATCGATTACTTTGGTCACAATATTTGTACAAAGTGGGTGTTCGCTGGCCGATTTTCATTTTGTGCTGGCTGAAAAACCGGAATGATTTACGGGAGATCGGCTAACCACAGCCTCGACTGAAGAGAACTTTAAGAATTCTTCCCGTCTCCTGGAGGAATTTAAACCCAAACCATCTCAAACGAGTGAAAAGAGGCAAATCTATTAGACTGTGACGGAGGACGCTTCCACATGGGCGCTACAGTCAACCTGTCTGGTGGAGATGGAGAGTTTTAATCATAAGGTATTCCAAGACTTTTATTCTGTGAATATGTAACTAGACCGCTTCTATATATATACACACACACACACACACACACACACACACACACACACACACACACACACACACACACAGGCATGTAACAAGCAATATCCTATGCTAGCCTAAAATACCGTAGGCTTGGAGCTCTGGGGTCAAGCCAATTGTAATTTTTTTTTTTTCGATTTATTTTTATTGCGATATAAAGGGTTGAAGTGGATGGTGTTCGACCTCAATCCTAAATTCCCAAGTCTTTTGATATTTTACCACGCAGTTAGAAGAAGAGTTGAAGGACTGCTGAAATAATTTTTTTGGCAGTAAACTCTATCAGAATAGCGGGAGTAAGTTGCACAGTCGAACAGAAGCTTGTTAGATGTGACCTGATGCTGCATTCTAGATCATATCAAAGATTGCCCATGGGGTAAAGGTCGCAATTTTGTGTAAGCCAAACCAAATGTACAACTTCGTCTCCCGAAACCAGCTACCAGCAAGTCTGGCTTTGGCTGAAAACAAATACGACAATGCTCTATGCACGATCCATTTGTACAAATAGATGCTGCGTGTGTGTAGTCTTAAAAAAAACAACCACTTACACGCCAAGGATTGCAATAAATATTGTTATTTATGCTTTCCTTACCCCAAACCCCCGTAGCCAGGTGGGAAGGAGCAGCAGTGCGTAGCACACGCTTCTTGATTAGACCGGGGTTCCAGCCCGTCACCACCAAATACGGAGGATGCGGAAAGGTCAGGGAATGACCACCGCATATTCCTGGAGCAATATGGCCTTAGTTGCTAATGCTGCTAAAAAAAAAACAAAATAACCAAATACCCCAAGAAACAGGATCGGTCCTAGAGTTCAGGTGACCCAGGTGCAAAAATTAATGTACTGCAAACATTCGAAAAGTCAGTTGAATCTTAAATTATCATCTCTCTCAATTTTTATGTAGTGAAACCCTTACATCTTATTCTTTTTAATTCCCTCGTGGATAGCACAGTTGGTATAATCACCGTCCTCTCCACACCGGGAGAAAAGACCTGAGTTCGAATCCCATCAATGACGTGAGGAATTTTTGTGTGGGTTTTTTTCACAACATGGCTGAGTTAGTCGGTTCCAGGCAAAGATAATATGGTTTTCCTTCAGCAAACAGCAAATCGACCACAGAACACACTCAATTTGCAGACTTTATATACGGCGCAGTATGTCCTAAGTTGTTACTGATGCGCTAAAAACTCCAACAACAAATACTTCTCCCAAACTGGTGTATTTTTAAGGGTATCTATTTCATAAAATTTAGATTTATTGAAAGGTTTCTTTTAGTTCCTTCCTTATATCCGAAATTTATCCGTTAGCACTCAAAACTTCTCCCTTGGATTTATTCTCCCCTTATACAAATTTGTATAAGAGAAGCGAGAGGGACTCTGTTTAAAATCACCGCCTTATCACTGTCTTAAAAGCTTTAGCCAAAATTTTCGATAACTGCTTTCCAAGTGCTCATGGTTACTCATGCTGAGGCCGTTGGTTTGGAGGAAACTCTCCTCGAGACTGGAAATAGGCTTTCCCGGCGGTGAGGTCTACCAGACCTAAAGTGTCATCATTGGAAAGGAACATAGGGAGATTCGCTAGCAGGTCACGGGAATTCTTACGAGAGAATGGACTGGGGGGGAAAGGCAGCAGAGAAGATAAGGGAAAAGCGATTTGGCAATAATCTGCCCAGGGTTGTACATTCCCCTGATGAGAGAACGGATATGAAGATCACTTTATGGGCTTTTACAGAACCAAATATAATTAGGGTTCTGAATAGTTAGGGTTGAGGAGCTTAAATGTGGGGTTGTCCAGCTTGCCTGCATGGAGGAACTCCTTCAAGACAGGCTTGATCTTCTTCTTTAGGGATCTCGTACGGTTCAATTTCATATAGGTGTTGGTACCCTGTAGGAGGCCAGAAACCTTCAGTAGCAAACTTGCCAGTCGAGAATGACTACGTTCTCCACCCTTGTCCAGACTGGCTGATGTGGGTGCACAGATCACTTTTTAGAGGCTGTAGAGTTTTAAATTCGCTATCACAGTTTCGAGTGGTACTTGTTCCATGGTTGGCTGTAGAAACGGTTAATCGCCTGTAGCATGAACAGTGTGGTATTTTCACGGATCTGTGAGCCTTAGAGTTTGCTGACGGAAGTACCCAAGTGGATACTTCCGTCAGCAAAGTGAGAGGGCTCTTCTGCGGACTGGAGCGAGTTGGAGATTCGGCAGAGGACCTTTTTTTTAGCATCGGAGATGCTAAAGTTGAAGATCCTAGTCAGAGATGTGGTGGTGAAAAGTAAGCCTGCATCATCAGGTTGCGGACGGATCTTCGCAGAGAAGGAAAGAGTGAGACAGATCCTGTGTGGATGTGCGATGGGGTAGCAGATTCAAGTCAGACAGAAAATCAATCAGCAATTTCTGTTGGGTAGTGTAAGGCTGTCCTAGCTTTACACTACTTAGCCTTAGCGACATGGGAAATATCCATCTTAGCCTTAGCGACATGGGAAATACATCCGGAAAGGAATGGCAGGAAATTCTTCTAATGGTGAAAAAATAATGAGTCTAGAGGAGTGTTTCCATTGCTGCTGATTTGTGAGCAGAGGGCATAGAGCCTGGTGGTTTGTTCCAGAAGCGAACCTGCCAGGTTGCCGTGCTGTTAGGTTGGTTGCACTGGTGAGACCTCTCAGCTTGAGAATGAGGCGGGTCTGATGTTTCGGAAATTCATTCCTACTTTTAATGCGATCCTTTTTACTGTGAGGTGGGTGGTCCTGGGAGTCCAAAGCTTGCTCCAGACTGTAGATTAAGATTCGCCGTTGCGATCTATTGGCTGTTCTTTGTCTGGTTGTCCAATTGAGAGAGAATAACAACAGCCTTTTTCGAGTATCCTGTAAGTCTGGATCCGATTCCTGTCGACGGCTGGAGGAAATTTCAAAGTCCTGTTCGAGAGATGGTGCGGTCAGCGATTTCAGGGGGAGGGCATTGGGATTTCCCGTCCGAGGTTTTCGACCCACATTTCTAAAGACAAAATATATTATACGGGTATGAGCAACAAGCTCCGGCGCTGTTAACATAATAAACAATAGTTTGAATTTTTTTATTAATATTAATGGCACCAGTTTCACAGCTGAAATTTTATTCACTGTTTTGTTGAAATATAACAGCACAATCGGAAGTAGTCGACTTTCTCGACATGCAAAATACTATTAAAAGCAGACGAATATTTTTTCACAACAAATCAGCAAAATGTTTTCTTAAAGGAAAATTCCTCACACAAAACTGTACGCCCTTTCTCCTTCGTAACTAACGCTGCTGCAGATAGGTGCTTCGTTCAATTGCCCTTAAAATAACATCATCGACTTAAGAATGCAAATGATATCACCACCACACAGAACAGCATACGTACAAGGCACAGAAAAACAGCGAGGGAGAACATTTTTCATTCATAGATGCAAATATATATAGTTCATTATTTCAAAAATTGGGAGAATTCCTGTTAAACAAGCATTTGAAATTAAAATGAACATTTTTAATGATCGCATCAATTACTAGTTTGAAGAAGTATCCAGTAGTGAAACTGTCATACCGCGAAGTCCGCCAATGTCTTGAGCCCAACTGCTGGTTTTTATTGTTTTTAAAGAGCAGGGGAAGAAAGGGGAGAACACCGTTCAGAACATCACACCCAAGTAAAATGTGCAGTTTCGTCTCTGAAAATAAGAGAACTTCTTGGTAAGAAATTCATCACAACAGAGAGTTGATGTATGGATTTTCTGAAGTGTTTAGTAGATTTTCTGCAGCCCTTCCAAGTAGCCACCAGATAGAAGGTTAAACAGACCAAACACGTCATCTTGCCCTGTTGCGGTACAACGCATTGAAAAATCATTGCCTGCCAGCTGTGACTGGCAGGAAATTAGTTTTTAAAAAAGGAATACAGCGGTGAGGAAAAAAAATCGATGTCCCACATATGGTTGTTACAGTTTCCTCATACAAATTAATTGCTGACTAATATGGGCGCAATTTTTTTAATGACAAGATCTTCACAGCGAAGTTACGATGATCATACAAAGAATTACTGATTAAATTTGGATCGTAATTTAAAAACAAAGAATACCGTGTTTCGCAACTTGCTTTTAGTAAATATTAAACGAAAAATGTAAAATTATAATTCGTTCTGAAAAACTCACTTCCCTCCGCTTAGTACGAGATGTTCACAATTATGTGTCGAGAATACCTATCGAAATACGTAAAATCAATAAGATGGTGCCAAAATTCTTCATCTGTTTATTTCTCTAAAATCCCTCAATTTATTTATTACGTACACGATATTAGCTGTAATGCGTGGTTGACAGGAAATGAATATTTTAAACCACTTCAAAAACAAAACATCTTTCGATCTTAGTACTTGATGAGGACTTGGAGAAACACGCAACAGTTGAACTAACAAGTCATCCAACCGCTTTCCGAAAGCGCGTCCTGTTTTTGCATGACGCAAACGAAATTTTAAGCGAGTCGAAGTAGAAACATGGCACATGCACTTCACAGAAGTTACGTGTCTGTGATAGCTACAAATGTCCGCAAACACTTTTGGAAGAATTTTGGAGAATCTTGAAACTATCAGCGCTCGTAAGGCTGTGCTCATGGAAGACATGTCGTGGAAATAATGGAAGATATTACAGTCCCGTTGACGTCGCTGCTGCGCAAGAAAATTCCTCTGATCCGCTGCATGGAAGAAAATGTACCGAAATTTAATAAAGATATTGATTTTCCGTTTCATCAAAGACATTCTCAGTGACCCAGTACAACACATTTCTTCGAATGATCCCTTAATGATGCATTGAATTTCGCAACGCTGTGGTTCCAGAAATGTGAACAAAGAAATACTACAAACCCTCAGCTCGTCTATTTCATTACGGTTGATTTAACCCAATATTCAAAACCTTCAGGTAAATAACACTTTTGTTATGATTATATTTATCAAGTTCATGATTTATATGAATTACATTTATTGTATTTTATTTAAACACAAAAGAAAATTCGATTACTTTAAACTACTTAAAGATTAATACGGTTAATGGAACTGAATAGGTAGCTTAATGAAGTATACGAGATACCCACCTTGCCTGAAATTAAACCTTCTCATCTTCTATTGATCTGTTAACCTTTCTATTACTTTCATGTCGGCTGTGGTTGATATTTTATACCTTATCAAAAAGCCTGATAGTTCGAATAATGTCCCTGACGAGAGAAACAGAGGCTTTCTTTCACACTGTGACTGAGTAGATCGGTCTCAAATGAGGCTTGTAACGTTTTTATTTCCTGTTCTTCCCAAACTGAGCTTTTTCATTCCCAATCCCGGAAAAAGAATACACGTGACAACGCCTCGTTGCTTTAGTTATCTTGGCGCTTATTGTAAATATCCATTCATATATTTTCATTTTGAACTACTGGAGTATTTGAGACCAACGGTAAGCATACCCTTTGGTGGATACGCCGGTAGTAGAGTGATTATAATCAATTTTCTCCCCACATCGGTTGGAGAAGGACGGGCTTCGAATCCTGTCAATGATGCGAGAAACTTTTATGGGTTTTTCACTACGTGGCTGAGTTAATCGGTTTCAGGAATGGATAACAAAGTTCCCCACACAAGAAACTCTAAGGTTTTTCGTCCAGCAAAAGAGAAAAATCGACCAGAGAACACACCCAATTTATGGGCATAATACACATGGGTACGTAAGTTAGTAACCCCAGGGGCTCACATCTGGTGAGTATGGGCTTGACACACCCACCCAGGATCCAGAGCTGGATATCATCATTCTCTTTCTTGGTGATTCCTGTCTACTTCTGACACCCTCTCTCTCTCTCTCTCTCTCTCTCTCTCTCTCTCTCTCTCTCTCTCTCTCTCTCTCTCTCTCAGGGTAACTCAGGAATTATTTTTTTGGCTGGTGCAGCATAAGCCTCAAGCTTTCTTGAATCATATGGCTAATAATAATAATAAATTAATAATAAAAATAAGTTCTTGGGTGGCCTTAATATGACAGTTAATACCCTAAGGAAGTGTTTCTCAACCTTTTCTTTGTTGCGGCAACTTTAAAGACGCTTAAATTTTGCGGCACACTACAATCACCATTATACTCATATATAATATATATATGTAATATTTATATTATAAATATCTACAGTGTGTCTCAAAAATATTGGTACAAACGTTTAGGGGAGATAGGTAACATCTAAAGGAATGTAAATCGCATAGGAACCCATAACGGGAAACGTCACCGTAAGTCGGTACACGGCGCTGTTCATCAGTTCGCGAGAGGAAAAATTTCTGGTTTACTCACTGAAGCAGTAGTCGCCACACGAAGAGCATGCATCGGTATACGAACTGTGAGCTGGCAGATATGCACCTAGTGTATGGATTAGCAGAAGGCCAACACGGTGTGTGCCCCCATGCGGCACAACATCGCTTCGCAATAATTTATTATTATTATTATTATCAGTTTATTTAACAAACACCCCTGTACAGAAATTTCCTAGGAGGGTGGTGCATACATACATCACTTATTAGAGTGTAACAGGATTAAATATCAGCAAATACATAAGATATATACACATAGAGGAAGAATTACATACAGACATCCTGCATTCACAGAAAAATTACAAACCAATATATGTACATAGAAAAATTACAAAATTACAAAACAATGTACATACAAAGGGTACTAGGAAAGTTTTGCAATATGACGCAACAATGAATCACAGGAAGCTGCTTGTTGCTGCATGTTGAGACATGTTCATACGTGCATAGTAGCCGCCGCGCCAAGTCGATGGGCTCAGTTATTCATTAGTAGCGAGAGTGTAAAGTGCTTGCGATGGCATCGTGGTCACGAAATGAGATAAGGACAGTTTTGCGGTATAATTTCGTGCGTGGTTTAACCATAGACCAGTGCTTAGAAGAAATGACTCTTGCACTAGATGATGATTGTCCACATCGTACAACGATATTCAGGTGGTATAGAGAATTCCAAAGGGGAAATTTCACTCTGGAGGATTCTGAGAGGCCGGGAAGGCCACGAACGTCAGTTACGGAGGAAAACGTTACTGCTGTGAGGAAAATGCTTGACGAAAACAGGCGAGTGACCTACCAACAGATAGAGGATACTTTGGGCCTAAATGCACCAGCAATTCGTTCGATTCTGCAAGATCATTTGCACGTGAAGAAACTTTGTTCTCTCTGGGTGCCGCATCAACTGACTGAAGAGCAGATGACACGACGTGCGACTTGGTGCCGGGAGATGTTAAAAAAGTTTGATAAGGGACAATCTCGGTATGTGAACAACATCGTGACAGGTGACGAGACTTGGCTGTACTATTACGATCTGCCGACCAAGGCTCAAAACAAAGTTTGGGTCTTTGATGATGACGACACACCCGTAATTGTCAGAAAATCCCGATCTGTAAAGAAGAAAATGATAGCTGTATTTTTCAAATCGAGTGGAATTGTGGAACGTGTCGTTTTGGACACGCAGAAGACAGTCACAGCTAAGTGGTATACTGAACAATGCCTGCCTAAAGTCATTGGATCTATGAAGAACCTGCGGCCAAAGTCAAGAATGGACACCTGGTACCTAAATCACGATAATGCTCCAGCTCACCGCGCCAAAGCCTGCACCGAATATTTGACCACGACAGGACTGAAACTTCTCGAGCACCCTCCCTACAGTCCAGACCTTGCTCCCTGCAACTTTGCACTGTTCCCGCATGTGAAAATGAAGCTAAAATGGAGGCGGTTTTCCAGTGATGAGGACCTTCTACGGGCTTGGGACAACGAGTGTGCTTTACTCAATAGTGAAACTTGGCAGAACTGGTTTAAAGATTGGTTTCGGAGGATGGAGAGGTGTATTGAATGTAGAGGAAATTACTTTGAAAAAATTAAATAAACAAAGCTGTATTGCAAAACTTTCCTAGTACCCTTTGTACATAGAAAAATGACATCGTCATTTACACTATGAATTGGTCCTCATTTTCATTCTCTGAACAAAAGGAATACCCTCAGTCCTATAACAGTCTTTTGGAAACACAATATATCGTTCATTTAAGATTTTTATGAGTTCGGCACTTGAAGTCTTTCTTCAATTACTTTCTTTATCATATTTGTAGTTCTGTGTACAGATCCTCTGCAATGAGCTTCCTGTAAGTTTTCTCGTGGCAGTACCTGTCCGGGTCTATTTTGAGATCTCTAAACAGCTCCAGAGTATTGGCAGGAAACATCCGCTTTAATCCGTCCGTGTGGTGGAGAGCGCTTCGGAGACTATGAGGGTTGAGGAGGCGGGCTCCAGGGCGGGGCCTAACTACAAGATTTTCAATTTGAGGGGCATCTAAACTTCCAGTGAGAAGTTGTGCTAGAGTGCAGATGTTACGTATTGTGATCATCTGAATCCACGGAGCTATGTTCAAGTTTGCGTACAGTATGGATTTCGAAATTGTGAAGGGCTTCCCGGCGATCCTATTTAACCACCGGAGCAACCAGTACTCCAGGCTGAGAAATTTCCTGATATAAGTATTTGGAGCAGAGGACCAAATTGTCGAAGCATATAAGGATACAGGAACGATACATCTTTGGATATATTGGGTCACTAGCTGCTGGTTTCGAATCCCAGTTATTTCCTGTCTTACAGCCCATATGGCAGCGAGAGTTTTTGTTCTCGTGTTCTGAAAGTGCCTTTGGAAGGTTAGGCCCTCGTCCCACGTCACTCCTAGGTCGGTGTATGAGTTGACTTTCTTCACCTGTGTGGGCAGGTATGGTCAGTTGTTTGTTTGTTTGTTTGGTTTTTAGGAGCATTAGCAACTAAGGCCATATTGCTCCAGGAATATGCGGTGGTCATTCCCTGACCTTTCCGCATCCTCCGTATTTGGTGGTGACGGGCTCGAACCCCGATCTAATCAAGAAGCGTGTGCTACGCACTGTTGCTCCTTCCCACCTGGCTACGGAGGCGCCTTAGGGTATGGTCGGTGACTGCTTAATCGGCCCATACCTGTTACCATCCCGCATGAACTCCGCTAAATATCGAATCTTTCTTGAACAAGTTCTACCAGGGTTACTTGACGATGTTCCAGCAAATGTGAGACGCAACATTTGGTTTAAACATGACGGGGCGCCTGCCCATTATGGAAGATGTGTTCATGACCATTTGAACAGGCGTTTTGGGCGTCGATGGATTGGCCGTGGTGTACCCGTTGCCACGCCCCACGCTCACCTGATTTATCGAGCCTTGATTTCTTTCTGTGGGGGCCCTCAAATCTATCGTGTATGAATCGCCTGTGGAAGCGGAAATGGATCTCGTGGGCAGACTCGTCTGCGATGCTGCTACTGCCAAAGAAACTCCAGGTGTGTTCGACCGTGTGCGCCAATCCATGCTGCGTCGGTGTCACGCATGCATCGCGTTTCATGGTGGAACCTTCGAGCATCTGTGGTAACATCATGAAATGCATCCATCTCGTACTCCATTGTTAATATTATGTCAAATAAATGTTTTCCACTAATTACTGTGTTGTGTCATTTCTGCTTCTTGTGCCTCTGCTACTACTTTCCCGTGACGTTTCCGGTTATGGGTTCCTATGCGATTCACATTCCTTTAGATGTTACCTACCTCTCCTAAACGTTTTACCAATATTTTTGAGACACCCTGTATAAATATTATAAATAAAATAAACAAAAATTATAAATAATATATATAATAATTTTAGTTTAGAAATGGAACATTTATCTCTATGACGTATTGTAGAACACTTCAGTGCTGATACTCTTCGTAGTTGAATAATTATACAATTAGATTACATGTATTCCGCTCCCTCGTAGACAAGATCAGCGATCCAATGCACCCTGGAATCGGAGACCCGCGGACCCGAAGCTCGACCCAAAATACATCAAATCACCGCCCCAATCTTTGAGCGAGAGAATACAATACGTCCGTATTTTTAAAAACAATTTAAATGACCAAATAAAAACATAACGAATCCATACTCTTAATACTTTAAAAACTAATATTAAAACAAAAAAAAATTAAGAATCCTATGAAACATTAAGAGACTGAAGAATTTTGTACTTTCCTGAAGCGGTTGGGACTTTTCGACTGGGGTCGGGATCACAGGAAAGTGAAACCGTGGGTATTCAGGGGGAATTTTATAGCATTGCGATTAGTTGCGATCCTGGCGCATGCGACTATGAAACTGAGATGGGGTAGGAGCGACGTACATTGACTGAGTTTTGATGTAATTTAATTTAAAGTTTCGCCGAAATAAATAGTTTGGTGTAATCATGTTGGATGCCGAAAATTTTCTGCTTCATTGAATAGAAAGGTGTGGCCTTCACTGATTGCATGGAATGCGAGTTCCGAAGCCGAGGAGCTGATTGAGAGGACAGATGTTGAATGTTGTCTCATTCTCGTATTAAGTGCACAAGAGTGGATCGTGGATCCCTGGTATGAGGAGTTGCAACTCTTGCAAGATACGCTGTAGACTTAGTCATTTAATTGGAATGTGGAAGAGGATTGAACTTCGTGGTTTTTTAGGGCATCATGTAGTTTCGTTGTGGGTTTGGCTATGATTTTGAATTGTGTCTTTGAAAATACTATTTAGTTATCTGAACCATTGTTCAATATACGGTAAAACAATAAAATATTTGTCTATGTTATTATTGTTGGTAACAGGCGAGGTATTGCGTAATATGTTTTTTTGCTTGTACCCTTATTTCGTTTATAATAGATGGGGGGTAACGTCTATTTTAAAATCTGTTTTTTAGCGTTTGTATTTCTGTGTTTAGGGCTGATACAGATGTTAAGTATTTGTAGGCATTAAGAAATTGATTGAGGATGATGGATTTTTATAGGTGAAGGGGTGGTAGCTATTGCAGTTATTAATCAGTCCAAACTAGATTTTGAACAGGCTAAGAGTAGAAAACTTGCTTCCTGCCCTAATGGTAGCCGAGCATTCTGATCTCCTGCCGAAGTTATTGGCCGCAACTTTTACCCATCTTGTCACCCACCTCTGTCAAAACCAAATGGTTCTGTTGTCACTTCAGCCAAGGATAAAGCTGACCTACTAGCATCCTATTTTTCTCCCAACTCATGTATTAATGATCTTGGTAAAACGCCTCCCACCATGACCAACATGCTCCATTCAATGCCTCCTGTGGTCTTCCGTCAGAAGGATTTTGACGAATTTTGATGCTAAGAAAGCTCCAGGTCCTGATGGCATTTCTCCACTTGTTCTCAAAACCTTCGCCCCCGAACTTACTCCTACTCTTTGCCGCCTTTTTTCACTTTCTTATTCCAAAGGTGTTTTTCCTTCTGTGTGGAAATTTGCTCATATCCAACCAGTTCCTAAAGAGGGTGACAAATCCCTCCCATCCAATTATCGTCCCCTTGCAATTACTTCTACTCTTTCTAAAGTAATGGAGAAATCAGTTAACAGCAAATTCTTAAACTATCTTGAAACCTTCCGTCTGATCAACAATCGCCAGTATGGATTCCATCAGTATCGAACCACTTGTGATATTCTGGCTTACGTTACCCATTTATTCACAAATTCAATGGAAGAGTTCGGTGAAACACAAGCAGTTGCTCTTGACATCTGAAAGGCTTTCGATCGTGTTTAGCATAAAGGTCTTCTAAACTAGCTTCCATCTTATGGTTTGCCAACTGTTTTTAGTAATTGGTTTGATATATCTCTTTTGGGGATTACCCTGACTTCTAATCTCTCTTGGCTCAAGCACATTACAAATATTGCTTCCTCTGCATCTAAAAAACTTGGTTTTCTCTTTTGCTCTCGGCGTTACTTTTCGTCCAAACAGCTGTTCACTCTGTACAAATTGAAAATCCGCCCTACCATGGAATACTGTTCCCACATCTGGGACGCCTCCACAAAACCTCTCTCAGGCTTCTAGGTTCCATTCAGAAGAGGACATTTAGGTTAATTAATGACTCATCTCTAACAGAGTCTCTCCACTCGCTGTCTCATAGACGTACTGTTTCTGCTGCATGCGTTTTCTACAGATACTTCCATGGGCATTCTTCTTTTGAATTGGCTTCTATAATTCCGGCTCTCTTTCGAAACAGTCGGAACACGTGCCGCCAACATCTATTTACTTTTCATCTTCCTCGTTTATTCATTCAACTGCCGTTTTCTGGAACAACTTTCCTTCATACGTATTTCCTGAAAACTTTGAACTTCTGTAGACTGAAAATGACAGTCTACAGAAGTTCAAGTCTAATGTCAACAAATATCTTCTTTCGTCTTCTCAACCTCCAACCCAAGCATGGTATTAAGTATTATAGGTTCTAATACCTCTCGTGTTTGGGGTTTTCATAAAAAAAAAAAATACAAGAAAAAAGCAAATCAGGTTTGGGAAAGTCTTAGACTACCCAGTCGATGTTGCAGATGAATTTAACAAGTACTTTGCATCTGTCTTTGCTGACCAAAGGCGGTTCGTGCCGAGAAGATGCTGTTCGAGTGAGGCCGAGCTATATGAAATTAGTGATGTCGTAATAAAAGATGATTGTTTATTGGAAAAACGTTGAGCATAAAGTCAAGTAAGGCTCCCAGAGTTGATAGCATATACCCTGCAATTTTGAGGGCGAGTGCGAGGGAGTGTATTGAACCATTGAGGTTTAATTATGAGGGCATCTTTGGACTCAGGGGAGGTTCCTTTGGATTGGAGAAGTGCAAGGTATCACCAATACATAAAAGCGGTTCTAAGAGTAAAGTTGGTAACTCAGACTGATTACTCTGACTTCAGTTGTAGGAAAAAAAACTTAAGAGGCAGTGATTAAATTGCAATTCAGAACTAGAAATGTTGTAATGAAAAAGCATTCCAGTGTTGGTGGCCTTTCTGATACTTTCAATTCGTTCTTCGTTATAAGTAAATTAGTTTAGAAATGGAAGATTACCTCTATGATGAGAGATTTCTTGCCGAGCTTGGTACAGAAATATATCAAATTAACACTTAGGTATTTAGCCCAGGATCACCACAACTTTCCTAAAATATTGCTTCAAACAAAACATTACTCCGGAATTTGCTATGGTCAAATTCAACCAAAATTTACCGGACATAAACAAATTAGCTTACACCACATCGAGTAGTATCATCAACCTCGCCCTGAGATCTCGTTATTCTATCAAGCAGCAATATCTGCATCAAGTCAAACACATCCGCAATAAATTAGAAAAATACCTTCCCCCGAATGATTGGCTAACCTTGAAAACTATTATAAATTTTCGTCGCGAAGCACTCGCTGTGGAAATTAAAGACCGCCACAGAAATAAACTAAAAAGGCTATCCCGGATATCTACCATTCCACACGCTAATTACCCAGAACTACCACTTTTAACTTGCGGCACAGCTTCCCAGCCCCATGTCACTCATCTCTCTAAAAGCTCCCTAACCCGTGACCAAATTTTGCTTCTGTCCAAAGGCTTAAAATACAATCTAACCCCCCCCCCTTCGCAATTTGCCTAAGAAATAACTTGTTATAGACATCGAATTTGGACTTCGGAACACTCGCAGAAAGACAATCATTCGTCAGATAAACCAAGCAGTGAACAACCCTAAAAGCCCGCACCTCCCCAAATTAAATAGTAAAGAAACCTCAGCACTACGTGACCTTCAAAAAAACAAAGATATCATGATACAAAAAAGCTGACAAAGGCGATACGGTTATAGTATTAGAGAAGCAAGATTATATCAACAAATTAAATTCCATAGTAACAAATACTCCCACTTACGAACAATCAGGATCTTTTTTCCAATTTAGTAAATAGGCAACAGCTTTATAAAAACTTAAAAACAAAGCCTCTGATACAGATGATCAACGAGTCTGGAGTCATGCTTCTTGCAAAGTTAATTACTTCTGCAACCAATTCACCAAACCTAGCCAACATAATAGCTCCCACCAACAGAGAAAACTCAAGAAACCAACAACAATTCAAATCCAAACTCTCCAGACTAAAACAAATGGACAGGATGTTCCCCAATGCATCCCTTCACCTCATAAATTATCACAACATTGATTGTAAGAGGTTGCTCAACTCTGAAGCCTACAGGAGTCTCGTTTCCAATCAAATTATGAGAAATACAAACAGCTGCCTGCCTGCAACCTAGTAACTGCATCCAGGATCCAAATGCGATGTTCTGCAATATATATTTTTGATCATTATAATTCACATTCGTTGTTAATGTATATATAGAATATGCTATGTATTTATATATATATATATATATATATATTTGTCTCCTTTGTACTGAATTTATGCCCCTAGCCTAGTGCTGTGATGGGCTTGCTGTAGTTGCAATAAATGAATATTTATTTATTTATTTATATAATAAGCATTTAACAACATTACGAAAAAAACAATTACATTACGATGGCCCAGTTAAAACAATTAAAAGCAAGAACGTACAATACACACCCACTTTTTGGCCAGGTCAAACTACATAAGGCAGGTTTTTCCATTCGTCCCATTTTCATACAAACACTCTGCATTCTCAGCGTTAGCTTCCCACATATATAATATATGTCAAACCGTTCAGACAAATCATAAAATTTGGAATAAAAATCTACGATTCGTTATTTAACATCCTAAAAGATAAAACACTTAATGATATAGACAACCTATTTTCCTTAGATGTCACCTCTTTATATACCAACGTGAACGTTGCATACACCCTGGACATCGTCTGGGACATGCTAAACGAAGGCCCTCTACCAATTAACCATACAAAAAAACTCCCGATTACTGCTATATTCGACCTGATAAAACTTTTTAACTGAAGCTAATTATATCACCTTCCTAGGTAAAGTCTTCAAACAGTTTTATGGCCTATACATGGGATTAAATTTAAGTGGCTTACTTGCAGAAATATACCTTACCAATATCGAAAAAATACATTTAACTCCCTTTCTTCCGCGGATCACCTACTATGATAGCTATCTGGACGATATACTCCCCACCACAGATGCGGGGAACATACAGACGTCCTACAAAACTTAGGTAATATCCATGCAAGAAGCCCCAGTTGGTGCAGCTTTTCATTCAGGGAGCCGTGGCCGGTCACCAAGAAGGACGTTTCAAGGCTGAGAGAGAACCAGGATCTTGTAGTTTTAGTCATCGCAAACTTTACCTCGGGGAGGAATCTTTTGGTTACTGCGCCTTGTGGCGACGTATTCCACCTGGTTTGCCAGATGTTGATCAGTTCATTGTAACATCTTGATTTTTCACGCTTATCATCTGCAGTGAGATTAGGCTCAATATCCAGAATACAGGTTGGTATTTTTTTTCTGATTCTGAAGCAGAGCCCACGGAAGATTGTAAACAAATCAAGCGGGAGAGTTCCCGCAATTACCTGAATAGCTGCCGTGGAGACAGTCCTGCATATACGGTGAGTGGCCAGAATCATTCCTCTTTGGATGGAGTTCAGTTTGTTTCTCATTTTTACGATAACTGCACGGTGGAACCACACTCCGGCAGCATACGTTACAATGGGCAGGAATACTGCTTTGTAGTATAGCGATAACGTTCTCTTAGACAAACCCCAATCACTTCGAGAGACTCTGAGGATGGAGGCAGAAAAACCTTTAACTTTGGTGCTGAGGTGTTGGAGGTGTGGGAAGAAGCAGAGTTTGTGGTCTATAGTGACTCCTAGGACCCTTGCTTGCGTAACTATAGGCAGTTGCACACCAGAGATCTTGATTTGCGGGGGTCTCCGCAGGTCAAGCTTGTTCTTGAACATCATCATTTTGGATTTAGTTGGATTTATGTGCAGCTTGTTTAACCTGGTCCAGATGGAGAGATTGGACAAAACGTGCTGAGCATTAGCTTCCAGAGCAGAGCGTGAGTTTCCAGACACGATAATGGTGAGATCGTCCGCAAATGCTACAATTTTTGTGTTGTCAAAGGAGTTAGCAAGCCAATTTTGGAGAACCATGTTCCAGACCAGAGGCCCCAGGACAGAGCCCTGAGGACAACCCCGGTAGACAGGCCTTGTAATCTGAAGAAATTTTGATTTAACTACTACATAACGCTCTGAAAAGTAGTTCTGGAACAGCTTGTATAAATTGGAAGGGCATCTGGCGGCACGGAGACGTTCAAGGGCACTTTCCCACCATACAGTGTCGAAGGCTCCTTCGAAGTCGACAAAAATAGCCAATTCATATTTGGAGGTTGAGTTCTCCAGGTGCAAGACCAGATCAAATAGGGCTTCTTCACAGGAGCGGCCTGGTGTGAAGCCATACTGGGATGGGGAGATTAAATCCTGTGAAAGGAACAAAGTGGTAACTCTTTGGGCCATTAGCCGCTCTAATATTTTTCCAAGGTTAGCCAATAGTGCAATAGGCCTGAAGGACCGTGGTTCAGTTGAAGGCTTATTTGGTTTTTTAATGAGCCGGAGCAGTGCCTCTTTCCAACACTTAGGGAACTGGCTCTCTCGTAGACACTTGTTAAACAGCAGCAAAAGGTGTGATGGTCTTAATTTGTAGAACCTGAGGATGAAAACATATTCAATAAGGTCCATGCCCGGACATTTCCTGGGATTGATTTTTTTCAGTATTGTATCCAGCTCCAGCATGGTAAAGGGGTCAGCTAAGGACTGAGAACAGTAATTAGCATTTTGTGCTCGAAGATCAGCATGTTCGGGAAGGTCTTCCAAGGGGTCATCAATTGGGAAAAGATTATCCAGAATGAGATTGACCGAGTCGTGCCAATTAGTTGATTCATTCGTTCCTACGACCACAGACCCTAAGATGTCTGAGGTGAAAGTCTTCCCCCTTGTAATTTTGTAGAAGAGCCCCCAGGGATTTGCATTGCCAGAGTCCTTAACAAAGTTGGTCCACGTTTCTTTTTTCCTGTTTGCTATTGCTTTTGTGTACTGATTCTTTTTAGTGATGTAGTCATTATAGAGTCGGGCAACATCTGGAGGAGGCCATCCACGATGCCGCTGGTACTGTTTACGGGCGTGATGGACATCTTTACGAAGTTTACTGAGTTCCACTGTCCACCAAGAGCAGATCCTGGGAGTGAATGTCTTCTTCTTGGCTGATATGTATGAGGATTTAGTTATTGATTGCTGAACGAGATCACATAGTTCGGTGGCCAAAGCTGTGTCAAGGTGGTCCAGCATGGAAAGTGGGAAGTCATGTTCAATTGATCCATCAAAGGCTGCCCAGTCAATTGATTTTGTGGAGAAACGGACAAAGTCAGGCATTCTGGAATGACAGGGACGGATGGAACTGTCAGGAGCAACATGAAATAGGATGACCCTATGATCACTCAGTGTCCAATCAGGGATTGTGGTCCAGTCAGTGATCTGGGACCTCAGGTCATTGGTGGTGATAGTAATATCTATGTTAGATTGTCCAGTAGAACTGCAGTATGTGGAGAGTTGGTTGGGTTGGTTGTGGACTGCCAGATTGCGGGTGAGAATGAGGTCCTCCAGGAGAAGCCCACGAGGATCTGAGGAAGAGCTGTGCCAGAATTGGGATTTTCCATTGACGTCCGAGGTTATAAGTACTGATTTAGAACCCAAAAAGTCCAATGCAAACTCAAGGTAGTTGAGAGATTCTTCTATGTCCTTGGAAGGTGGACAGTAGAGGGAAATTAGATAAAACATAGATGAGGCATGGGTGATTTGAACACAGGTTGCTTGGAAGAGTTTCTCGAATTATAAGAATGGCTGAATAAAGGTGAACACATCTAGTACTAGAAATTAAAACGTGACGCCGCATTGACCGCTGAAAGGGGCTGGGATCGATGCAGCGTAAATAAACGAATTTTTTATTTTAATTCATTTTTATTATAAAACTTGGATTTATTAATTTTTTTTTATCTGCATTTTCCGCGGCACACAAGTTGAGAAACACTGCTCGAAGGTGTAGGCGAGAAAAATGTCATTGGGGGGGGGGGGGAAGATAGGTCAACACAAATGAATTTGAGAAAAGCAAATTTTTGTTTTTTGTTTTACGGGACTTTATTATCTTTGTATTTTTAAAAGACTGAAATAAGGTTCGTGAGGGAAAAACTAACAAAACATTTATTTACACTTTGATAAGTTTTCGGTGTTTAACAAAGCATATTAGAATGATATTTAAGGAAGCAGCAATTTCAAAAGAAATGAAGGAACAACTTTTTGAGCTTTCGACTAATAGCGTACATGACATGGGAATTGGTAACTTTTCCGTGTTCTCGCAGAAAATAAAAAGTGCGAATATAAGCCACTGAGTAACATGGTGCTCTCATTCGCATCAATCTATTAATGTGAGGCACATTATTCTGACATGAGGGAATTAAAAAAAAAAATTGTAAGAAATCGTATGCTTCTAGAAAATGATTTAATGTGGCCCACAGCAATCTAAGCAAGCTCAAATTTCTCATTACATTAATTTTAATTCAGAAAAAACGAGAAAAAATTCTGTACCAGTTACATAATGTGTCCTGCCGCTAGAATATTTAACGTGTTTTACATTTAAGAGCCATCGGCAGGCGTTAAAAACGTTTTAATTTTCAGATATCAATAAAATTCATGGATAATAATATAACAATATTTTTATTTTATTAATAATAACTAGGGGCTTCGCCCACCCCCGCTCACGCTTTTCTACGTAAAATGTAGAGGTATACGGAGTAAGTCAAATCTTTTCTACGTAAAAGACACCTGTCGAAACGCACTGGTCATTAAATATTTAATGACTTTTGTAATTATTTTACCTGTGCATTTGTAGTGCGCGGAATTCTCAAGGTCGAATAAATATCACGATAAAACTCCAGAACGGTGTACACCCTCAAACATGGCGGCAAGCAAAACAGTAGAAAAGCAGTGATTGACAAGTTGTGACTCCCATATTTCGATACACGGACAGGAACAAAGCAGTGATTGGCAGATGCCACTGCTTCCCCCCTTCATCCCAGGTTGATATGCCTAGGGTGTTTTTCCCCACATTTTCCGCTGTTTTCAAAGCGGGAACTTCTTTTCCCATTTTAAAGCAGCGGGATGGAGGGGTAAACACCCTACCTAAGCTAACCCCCCTCCTCGACGACACAAAACAATCAGAAAAAAGAAGTGCCTTCACCTGTCAATTATAGCCGACTTCCTCGCTTTCATCGAACTACCTGTGTATACTATACTGGACTTGAGCCAATATCACTATGTAATTATTTACCTGCGTTTACATTGGTCAATTAGGAAAAGGCCTTTTGCTTCGGGTTCCATAATACATGAGGAATATTGTTGCATCCGAAAGAGCAGGCCTAAAATATTTACAAACTATACAAATATTTAAAATATTTACAAAATACTAAACCACAGTATTTACAAATACAGTATACAATATTCATTAATATACAAAAAAACGTTAGAATGGAACATCAAATGTTAGACCGAGAATCAGACTGCACGAGGTTGGTGAATGTTACGGAGGCAGTTGTCAATAATTAATTGCGTTTGCAGTGACGTAATTGCCTCGCCCTCTGCTCCCATTGGCTCGAATAAATATCACTAGGAGGAAAGCTTTTTTTAATGTATAGATAGATTACATATCGGTTACTGAAAGTATTGGTCTGTGATGGCTAAAGTAGGATATATAATTTTTACATTGAAGAGATTATAGTTCACGACTAAATACACCATCTATAGTTGTTCCATTAAGTGTAGTATTTATCAAAAGATCTGATAACATGTTCAAGTTGAAGAAGATTTTCATAAATATGCAGAACTCTTTTCCAGCCTCAGAATTTAACTGTAAAGAAAAAAAATTAAATTCAATCTGAAAACACCAGGTGACTTGAAACCAGATTGCATTTTCGAATTTCGGAAACTGGGAAACGCATTTCCCAGTTTCCGAAAGTTTTTTTTTTTTTTTTTTTTTTGTATCTTAAAACCTTAATATTTCTGTTTCTAAATTCCTTAGCTTTCCAACGATATGCTACACGTCCACATTATCCCGTTTATTACGTGAGAAAATTTCCTCGATCACATGTTTCCATTATCCTGGAAAAATTACTGCAATTTTCAGAGGTTTGAAAGTTTTTCCTCTAGTGTAGAGCTAAGATGAAGCTCCGTGCAAAATTTCATTAAATTTGGTCCAGTAGAAGATAAATTAAACTGGAATATATTTTCGTAAAGCTTTTCGCATGGCGGCTTTTCGTTACAATTTTGGAATGACGCCAGTGAAAACGTTTTTAATGTCAAAATTATAAAATTTAAGAAAAATTATGATTAATCCATTCTATCTCCTCGCGCTTACCCATTCAGTTATACTGTTATGGTATAGACGCCGTAACTGAATGGGGAAGCACGAGGAAGATAGCAGCACACACTTTCGAGTGGGCATGCTTCAAACCTGCATGACTACTTTTACAGCGATGTTCTTGTATTCTTGCGAACTCCTGACTTTATGTAATCGTCCAGGAATATAAATAGGAAATTTATCTTATTTATAAGCTTTAATAAAAATTGACTTATTTTATTATGTTCCTGTAAATTAAATTTTTTGTGTATCATATTTGCACAATCATAAGTAGAATGGCGAGTTTATTGCATATAGACAATTTTTTCCAGCCTACCAATTAAATTAAGTTGTTTAAACGTAAAACACACTCGGAGCAATCGTAGAATAAATTTTATCCCAAAACTGTATGTATTTGGGGTAGTTATATTTTTGAAAAGGGTGGGGAGGAGGAGGGTTACTTTCCAAAAAAAAAAAAAAAAAAGTAGACAAACACTCCTACTATTCTCTTCATTTTTTTCCTTCCCCAAATAGTCCCACTATTTTAATTTCAGGGCCGTGCTATAACGAGGCCCAAGTTCATTTTAACAGTTAATTGCTGAGTAACTTAAATATTTGGCTTTGATTCATATCCTAACATTTTATCTGGAATTCCATGTATTTTTGGGATTAATGAGTCGTTCTTTATTCGAAGTTCCGATCTCACTTTTTATATCGCTTTATTTTCTTTAAAGGAGGATGCCTTATGCGCGTCATTATGTCACCTCGGTTCCATTAATCACGCTGGTAACCTTCAATAGCCTATAAGTAAGAGACGTGCTTTGTTTGCATAGCAGGTCTGGATTAATGAGGCTTTGCTCGAGTTTAAATGTGACTAGAAAAGTTTTCACTTTGTTCCCTATCACTCCGTAGTGTTAATTCGCAGCTGACGGAAGGTTCTTTTAATAGGACAAGTCAGCTGAAATCTGTTATCAAATTACATCATTTATTTTACATTTTATTTAATCAAGAGAGTTGTGCGACGATGGATTTATTTTTTCACATGTACTTCTCTTTCCACGATCCTTATTGTTTCACTTAAACGCATGTATAAGTCTCGTTATACGATTTTTTTAAATGTCTGGGAGAAAAATCAACTTCGTGGCTCTCCCAAATGTGAACGCATTATCCTGAGTTTTGTTGCTTCAAACATTGATAAAAGCAGATAGTTGCAATCATCTGTACATCTTGCTATTCTGGATACGGCGGAAATTTAGGCCTCTGCTCCACCTCACGTCAGGTGTAACTTCAGAGGCCAGAATTTGAGTTTGAATACTGGACCTTAAAATGGGCGACCAACAAGCAGTACTCTTCCTCCTTACCTCACCACACCAGAAATACTGACATGGCCGAACAATTAAGCGTTCCTAGGATACCAAACCTAATTACAATGACAGTAATGAAAATGTTAAACCCGATAAATGTCCTAATATTTGGGATGTCTGCGAGTAGCACATTTCGCCCCCACCCTTAAAATAAACACAGTGATATTTATATTACTGTGTTGATTTTAAGGAAGATCTGTTTTAATATCCTCACAGTGATATTGAACATATCTGCCTCAACTTTGAAAGTCATCTATATACTACCTCTTATCTACCTCAACCATGTGCCCTCGCGGAGAGCACAGTGGATTTAAAAATATAAGAGCAATGAAGCCCAATCCTTCCTACTTTTAATAATATTGTTTAAATATAAGATAACTTCTTATACCTTTTTATAAGAAATTTCTTCACCCGACGCTCGCATCAAATTTATCCGGTTAATACATAGTATAAAAGATCGAAGTTAATGAAGCGATAATATCCATACTAAAAGATAGTTAATTTATACGGGTTTCATAAAACTTATCTTGCATTCAATTCCCAATGTCTACTCACTGCTATACACAAGGAAGAACAAAGCGTAGCCGATGTACATCAAACCACCTAAAACTAAACCCATCAGCAATAATAGACTAGAAATCGAAGGCAATTGTCAAACTCTGTTAAAATATCCAAGGCTAAACTTCTTTATACGTGACTAGGTTATTTCGGTGGATGTAATCGCCGTACCCCTTCACCAATTGGAAAAGGTCTGGATTCTAATCCCGTCAATGATGCGAGGAATATTTATGGGCATTTTCACAACATGGCTGAGTTAGTCGATCTCAAGTAAGCGTTGCATGATTATTTCCTCCAAGAAACTCGTGGTTTTCGTCCAGAAAAAAGGACGAGTTTGGCAAATGGACCACAGAATACACACAATTTGCAGGCCCAATATACTGACGCCTGATAGCCTTGGTTGCTTTCGTGCTTAACATAACACGCACACCCTACGAGACTTTAGGGTAGAAAGTGGATTACAGTATCTCATTCTAACAAGAATAATTTCACTGACACGATCTGAGCAAGCTGTTTGTTTGTTTGTTATTTGGTTTTTAGGAGCATTAGCAACTAAGGCCATATTGCTCCGAGATAAGCGGTGGTCATTCCCTGACCTTTCTGCATCCTCCGTATTTGGTGGTGAAGGGCTCGAACCCCGGTCTAATCAAGAAGCGTGTTCTACGCACTGCTGCTCCTTCCCACCTGGCTACGGAGGCGCCTCTGAGCAAGCGTTGGGATCCCAAGACTTAAAACAGCAATTCAAACAAGGAAAAGGGGAATACATATCGCGTAGATCATCTCATTTCGCATTATTGTAATATCAATCTCTCTCTCTCTCTCTCTCTCTCTCTCTCTCATGGTCACTCACGAGGCTGAGAGCAGCCATGATGACAGACAGACAGACACCAAGTCTTTGGTGCCATAAGACCACCCACTAACGCTGATCGCGTACTTTGAAGGGTTGTTAGTGAAGAAAGGAATCATCAAAGGTGGCCCTCGTGGGTAACACAGTTGGTAGAATCGCCGTCCTCCCTATACCGGATGGAAAAGACCTGAATTCGAGTCCCGTCGATGATGTGAGGAAGTTTTACGGGCCTTTTTCAGAACGTGGCTGAGTTAGTCTGGCTCAGGAAAAGATAGTACGGTTTTCGTCCAAAAAAAAAAAAAAAAAAAATCGAACACACAACACACGCAATATACATGAAGCATGGCCTTAGTCGCCGATCCTCCTAAATCCCCACTACAATAACAACATCAAAAGTGTGGGAGTGTGCTAGGATTGTCTTGTATTTTGGTAAGTAAAGGAAGAAGTGTGAGATCATTAGTAATCGCATCTCGACTACCTTTGTCAATATAACTAGAAGCAAGCTGGATTGCCACAGTTTACTAGAACATTAAAATCACCAAGGAAAATAGAAAGTCCAATTTCAAAAAAAAGGAAGTCACTTCAGAGTGATTAGTGGAGTTGGGAGAACGATAGAAGCAACGGATGAATTGAACAGAATCGGGTAGACAGATTTTAAGCCAGAGAAGACCTAAAAGAGGAGATTTCAGATTACTAAGTCTTTAGCAGGGAATATCAGAGCGGACATGTGCACAAGTACATTTGAAGCGAAAGGAATGGTAGCGAATAATTGGAACAACTGAGATGAGCAGTAGTTGAGGCAATCGATAACTGTAACTTTGTCAGAAAAAGTAAGCGAGTTTGGTAGATTGTAGAAATTGACACCATTGAGGTTGGAACTGAGACTGACCAAGTATATTTGGGAAATAAATGAGGAAATCTTTGGGAGGGTTAGATCTTTTCGAAGATAAGTTTGTTCTATTAGTTTGACCGATGCATTAAGTAGATAAAGTAAAAGTAGAGGAAGGACATGTTGATGAAGTAAAGATATTTTTGGATATGGCATACACACAGCAAGATATACCCAGCTCCTTGACATAATGTTTTCCCCATATTATTCCGATTTTTCAGCCCGCATGACATGTAAATTGTCTTATGAACACACGCTTGTATAGACATAATGCACAAGGGAACAATATGGTATGTCGCCGAGGCCTCTAAAAGAAATAATAATGGTAATTGACATTAAGGTGGCTTCGACAGTGCTTCCTGCATACACACCAATGTGACTTCCTGTAGTCACTAGCTGGCAGAGTAGAGGCAGCGAGATTTAGGCACTAGGTGATCTGGATGTCTCCTATAAAAGTGCAATGGACTGTTATCTAGCGACCAGCCTACGTTTTAGAGCTATACCTTCGAAATGTAAGGAATATTCAGTCTCGCCATGATGGCCATCATAATATCAAAGGACATTACTCATTCTGCATGATAGAAGAGACAGGGTTTAAAAGTTATTCACTTTTAGCATTATTTCGTCTAACTAATAAACGAAAGGTTGCCACCACCACTAGTAAGAACATCGACAACTTCACGTGTTGTACACGCGTAATAGCCAGGCATTTTCGATTGAAAGGTTTGCGCGTGCGCAAAGGACAATTAAAGTCATGGCGTTTATGACTTGTTTGACGACAAAAACTAATGTTTTCCTTTGTGGTTTTTATTATTAAAACTGAACTTCGTTTACGAAATAATTACAAATCAACACGAAGCCGTGTCACATGGTAATTGGTTATTACCTCAAAAGATTTTAATTTGACTGCACTTTAAATTACCTGATTATCTGGGAAACAAACAATTATTAATAAATAGCTTACATTGAGCAATTTTCCTACTTTTTGATGCATTCTTTTAATGGTGCCGTCTTTATATCAAACTGTTAATATCGCTCTACAAATTAGAATTATTTTTACAAAAGAATGAGCAGAAATAATTGTTAATTTTTTTTTTAAATCTCCCCTCCTGCATTTTCCCAAAAAATCTTTGTGTAGAAATTATCGCTTTGATAGAACAGATTTTCTTATTACTGTCATCCTTTTCTTAGTGACTGCTGCAAAATTGGTTTAACAGGTCCTAGAAACAGGTACTATAAGTTTCTATTGCTTTAACTTTTAATTTATTACAAGACAGAAACAAGGACTGCATCGTATTTAGCAGTCACCGTATACAGAACCATATTAACCTCAAACACGACTACTAATATACCTTCACTTATTAACATTACATGTCGTGTCTTTCAGAAAATATAGACGGACACACCATGTAATGTTAATGAGACAGTTCAGCGAAACGATTAGGAAGTTTTTGATCTTCAGTCCTTAAACTAATACAATTATTTATAGTTCCGGGAAATTTCAAAACAAGGAATACATTTTATTGTAAATAAATACAGAACAAACTCTCAAATTCGATAACCATGGGACCAACCACTGCCAGATTTCGGAATGAAACTTTATCAACGTTTTTTCTATCGCAGCACAACATGATGTTATATTGCATTTTGTTTTTAAAACAATGAGATAAAATACGAGGTGCAATGTATGCATTGAAACACTCGAGTGGAAAAGGCCCGCGTTCGAACACCGTAAATTTTGCGAGTAACTTTTGTGAGTGTTGTGGTTCTTTTAATTCCTTGGGGACGATAGGGGAGAAGATAGAGGGGTAATCAATGGACAATGCTCTTCCTGGACTAATGTTATTAGTAGAGTCCCCAGGGTTCGGTGTTGGGCCCATTGTTCTTTTCTGTATTTATCAATGATATTGATGAAGGTATATCAGGCTTAATGTCCAAGTTTGCAGACGATATGAAGGCTGGTACGGTTGTCAATGACAGTAAGAACGGTACGCTACTGTAACGGGATCTAGAAAAGTTGAGCTGATGGACTGAGACAGGTGTGGGGAACCTTTTTACATTGGAGAGCCATATTTTATTTAACATACTATTAGGCCAAAGCCTCCGTAGCCGAGTGGGCAGGAGCGGGAGTGCAGTAGCATACGCTCTTTGAGTAGACCGAGGTTCAAGCCCTTGAATACGGTCGATCGGCCAACCCGCACTGGACCAGCGTTGCAGATTATGGTCCATTTCCCTCAACATGAATTGTTGAGGAGGCTTCCATCCTGCAGTGGGTTGATAACGGCTGCACTTCTTCTTTTTTTTTCACTATTAGGCCGCATGCTGAGAATTAAATATATATATAAATTATATTTTTGCAAGCATATTTACAATTTTAATTACAGCCTGTTATTATATGAGGAATTTAAACAAAAAAAAAATTAAAAAAGACATTTATTTGTTTAGCAAAGATGATAACATAACTAAAAATCGACGAACTTAAACAATAAACCATTTAATGACTTTTTTGCGACTACTTAATGCCAGACAATAGTCTGGTATTTGGTTCCCACATCGTTCAGAGTAGTTTTAATTGGTCCTCCAAGTGAATATCGGTTATCTGAAATCTCAAATTTGTTTTAATTTGCGTCATATATGAAAATGTTGATTCACAACAGTAGGTTGTGCCAAAACAAGATATCATTTGACGAGCCGGTTGACATGGGTATTCAACAGCATTTTTCCATATTTGAAGAGGATCCTTCTTCTCGTCAAATAGAGACTTCAGAATATTATCTTCTGAGAGCTCAATTAATTCCATATGTTAATGTCATCAGATGCTTTGGAGACATCAATCAGGTGTGGTTGAAAATCTAATTTCAGTGTGAGATCACGTCTCTCAAAATCAGCAAACCTTTCATTGTATTTTTCAATCAGAGGAATTTAGAACAGCTCTGTATTCTTTCATGCCGCATTTCCTTAATGATTTGTTTGAATCCTGTTCAATAATTCCTTTTGTCAGTTCAGGAAAGTGTTCAGCTGAAAATTCGTATCGGGTAAGCAAGGTTTTGAAAAAGATTTAGCTTTTTCCGAAATGCCTGTATTTTAAGCCACATATCATAGATGTGGTTTTACCTTTCAAAAAATATTCAGATCATTTTGCTTTGACATTATATCACACAAAAATGCAATATCTCTTCAGAATTCCACTTTTCACAATTCACACTGTTGATTCAGTTCCTCAAAAAAGCTTGATTTGTTTTCGCAAAGATAAAAGTTTGACAAGTCCTTGGGACAACCAGCACTTTAGAATGATGTGGCAGATCCACACTGAATATTTCATCATCAAGTTGAACCATGTTGCGAAATTGGCGATGTCGTGATGTATTTGCTCGAATGTAGTTTACAATACCTATAACTTTATTTAATGTGTCAATTAAAGATTCTGCTGATGAAGAATACAGTGAAAGGAAATCAAAGTATCTGGATATGGCAATTATTTCTGTAGTAACAACAAATCCTTCATGTTTTCCTCTCAGGGAAGGTGCGCCATCTGTGCACACACTTACTAAATTATATAAATTCAGTTTCGCTTCATGGCATTTTTCTTTGAAGATCTCAATTCCACGTGTCCGGGCAGTAAGGGTACCCAAAGCAGTAACTCCTCGTGACAATGAAAATCACAGTAATAACACCTGCGCTGAATCAGTAACGTCAGTGGATTCGTCCAAGGCGATCGAATAAAATAAATGTCTTTGCTTTGGTATATCGCATAAAGCTGTTCTGTTATAGTACCGGCTAATTCATATTGCCGATCGGTTATGGTCCTCCTTGAAAGAGGTAGCTGTTTGTACTTCTTAACCTTAACTGAATCTAAACATTCCACAACTTCAACAATGCATTCTTTTATGATTGCCACATCGCTAAATGGCTTACCTCTTCTTCCAAGTAAATATGCTACTTTATGTGTCAATTCAGTGATGTCAGTTCCTTGTCCTGACGTAGTTTTTAATACTTTTTGCTGCTGCTTTCCATCTTTCATTTTCTTAAGTGCAGACTTTCGAGGTTCTCCTTCTAGTTTAGCATATTTGTTGTCCTTATGAGTCGCATAATGCTGATATGCATTGTATTTCTTCACTGTTGCCAATATGATGTCACAGAGCAAACACAATTTTATCGTTCACTGCAACAACGTGATACTGCAATTCCCATTCTTCATTGAATGCTCTCTTTTCTTCCTTTAAGAAAAGAGCATTATTTCTTGACATAATCGGGTTACCAGAAAAAATTAAAAATGAAATAAACAGATTGATTGAAGATTCAATTTTAAAGGAAACAAGCACTGGAAACCGATGGCACTAGGAAAATGAACGGAATGCCACCAGTCAGCGAGATGAGTCATCGCTGATAAGAAAGGCAACGTTGCCAAATTAAGTTCAGTTTCAAGTGGAAATGATACCATATCATCTACATGGGAAACAATAATATTCTGTAAAGATTGGTGAATTATAATAAATGCTTTATTTTGTATTTACTTTAATATATAATTCATTATTATTTTCCTTAACTAGAAAAGGCAATGCATACATTTTATTTAACATGTTACAGTTCTTTCTTAAGAAGCTCTCAGGCCTGTGACGCGAATCACCGAGTTGCCACTGACATGCCTCTCGCTAACTACACAATTATCGATATAAATAACCGGTTAATCTGTTATTAAAAAAGAACTAGTAACAAAACTTTTTTCGTTCCATTATATCACTGCACGGAAGTACATTCCCGATTTCCGACATGATGTGTTCGTAATTCGGGAGATTATTATACGAAACCGCTGAAGAAATCAGCTGACATGGTCCAAGCGCTATTATTTGTATATTTGTATTATCTCATGCTAGACGGTTATAGACAACTTCCAAGTAATTTATGTTGGATAGCCAAAATATAAGAATCGGTGTTGAAGGAATCTTTCCACAATCTTTTCACTAAACATTTTACTGTTAAAATGTTTAGTGAATTGTTAAAAATAAATACTGCTGTTAAATGAAACTGAATGAACATTTATTTAGCTGTGACTGATATAAAACAACCGACTTAACTGTCCTTTGTAATGTAAAAATTATCTGTCTTTGGTTCAAATCCTTTTCCATCAAATTTCCTTTTCGCATATGTGGTTCTCCTTTCTTGTCCACTTCCTCCCCCCCCCCGATACCTTTAATGGTTAATGTTTTCTTTTACTTTTTATCCTTTAAATAGCACACGTTAGAAAGTAAAAGTTTTTATCTTCTTAAGCCCTCAGTTTTGGCTTAGTTTTACTTCAAGAGCAATTTATCTGCGGAATTCATACAAGGTCATCTGCTTGGCAAGTGTCAACGCTGCAGCACTATCTGCCTCCGCTAACTCTTCTCCAAAGCAAATAGATTGAAAACTGAAAGAATTTTTTATGAGAGGGGAAGATTTATTGAAGAGCCTTTATTGTAGGATTCAACCTTAATGCTTCACTTACACTCAGTTTTGAGGAACGTTTTAGAGGTTATTTCGAATAAAACAGAAATCAAAATTTAGGAATCATTTCCAATTAACCGAAGTATTAAATTTTTTTCCGACTGCGTCTGAAAAAATGACGGAAAAATCAGTTATTTTGGTAGTGGCTGGTTTTTCATTTTTTGGAAACCAGTACACATTTTGAAACATTTAGTAAAACTTTCGTTTCGTGTGGACGCCACCCACTTCTCCCACAGCGTAAAATTTGAACAGAAAAGAGATCATCCCTTTGATCCGTTCTTTAGAAACCAGAAAAGTTTTTGGTATGCCATTACTTGACTTTTTCCTTTCTTTCTGAAAGTAGAAGAATCCATTTGGTGTACAATTTCAATAGTCTAAGTCCTCGAAGAAAGTTCTTTCTTCGAAGTTTCTAAACACTCCCAACTACTGTGATGTTGATGAGAAGTCTGCGACACCTGGAAATTTCGCTATTTGTGCTTTACCGAGAAAGCACTTCTTCCTTGTGTCACGGCTCAGCAAACAATGTTTTCCAAGTTACAATTCTTTTTCCTTCTCTATTTTTTTTAACCATTGCCTGAGAATCTCAGAAAATGAACTCTGCGGTAGCTAATAGCGAGAAGATGAAAGCGTATAATACGTATTGTTCCATTAAAAACAAAGCTATGTTTTAAATCGGTTGCTGTAATCTACTCGGAATATAATTCATTTGTATCTTTTAGAATTGCACTCACGTGCATTAAAGCCCAAATAATATCCTAGTTTAAGAGATAACCGATGAATTTACACATATAAGTTCATTTATTATTAACCCGATATATCGAAGTAACCGCGAATCTCATGCAAAATCAGAAAAACAGATGCGTGTGTGTTTTAAAGACGCGTTATTCAGAATGGCGGAAACGGTAGTCAGGTGAATGCCAGCTGTTTAGTGTAACATACTGAGAGATATGAAACTATTTCCGTTACCTGCTTATTCATTTTCAGCTTAATATTAAGTTATTCGGGCGTTACCGACTGTGGAATTTATTGTGAGGTCTGACGATGAAGTAATTAAACTACTTTTTGTGCGACGTCTGGAAACGCACGCGAGGTGGCGCTGGCTCGAATGCACATGACTGCACGAGTCCGCAGTATTGTGCATTAAAAGTCTTTCTTTTATGAATAAAAGTTATGATAACTAGTGACGAGACTTACGCATGTTCCAAAAAAAAAAAAAAAAAAAAAAAAATCTCCAAGAGGCCAACAGCCCCTCTGGCCCAAAAATAAAATAAAATAAAACCCAAGAATATCAAAATTAGAGGTCAAAACCATGCTCATTCATTTTTCGATGTCAAAGTAATTGTCTGGTCACAGTTTGTCCTTCCACAGAAAACTGTTACCTATGCATTCAAGTTTTTAAGAATCTTTGGCCGGAAAAGTGGATTTTGCATCATCGCAATGTGCCTTCCCGCACAACTTTTTAGTTAAGGCAATTTCTCCCTCCAACAAACAAACAAACATAGAACTATCGTACTCCAGTGATCATTTCTCGTGTAGCTTTTTCATATTCCTTGAAAGGATCTCATTTCGACACAATTGACATTCGGAGCAATGTGACAGCACTTCCAATGGACTATCCGCAATGTTTCCAGGCATGGCAGAGAAGTCTAAAGAAGTAAACGTTAAAGATAACCATATCCACTGAAGGTTAGTAATATATATATATATTTTTATTAACAGATTTATTCTGTAAAAAATTATCTGTAAAATATTCTGTAAAAAAACTGTAAAAGTGATGAATTTTACAGATATTTCTGTAAACCTCGACGGTGTGCTGCTGTCATCAAGGCCAGAGGCGGCGGTTCAACTGAATATTAGTTTGCCCCTGGTGAACTTTTCACTTTGTTTTCCATTTAAAATGATAAACTGAAGCAAACTGAGGGCTTCTGATAACATTTCAACCATAATTGTCGTGTTTACCAAAACTGTTGTATAAAGATTGCAAATGCTCATTTTGGAATATTTTGAGAGCACCTCTCAAATATTACTTAGTTTTGCCTTAACTATTAATAAATATCTTTTGTTTCTATTTCTATTCGTGATGCCAGCCATTAATGTAACATACCATTGCGAAAAAGGGCTAGAAATGTGAAATTCCTAGGTGATGCACTTTCTTTGAACACCAGTGTATGTATCGGTTTCTTTTATAAAACAAAATATTATTTCAAATCCCCTAACCTGAAATGATCTGAATGAGTTCTTTTATCCTGTATTCACATCCTGGCATGCCTTATTCGTGAGCAACGAATAACTCGAATGAACAATATTATTTTACTTTAGTCTGATAAGTATTAGCCTATCACAGTTAATTTGCTTGCAACGATTAATCAGATTAAGAATTTTTTTTTCAAATAGCGACGTATTACGTCAGGAGACTAAAGGCACGTCACTTTAGAAGGCTTCGGGCTATAATAGGAATTGGTCCGAGGACCTTGCTGTTCTCTGCGTAATTATGTGCCATTATGAGCTCTTCCTTTATTAAAATGTCTTTACTCAAGGGATATGAGTACTCATTAAAAATAAATTAAAGATTTTCTTCAAATAGCCAAACTTGGTGTGCGTGTCATCATCAGAGGCCACATATTACGGAAGTCAGTATATTAAAATGTTATACTGCCGATGCGTATCAGATCAGAGGACTTTTAGCTTATCGAATAACAGTCTTGCATTTCGATACTGAATATTTTCACAACAAAATTTGTCTTTCTTGATTTTTGTCAATAAATGCAACGAAGGATGGGGATGACACGCTAATAAAGCAAACTAAGCAGCTTAAAATTATACACAGCCTCTTTATATTAATCTGAAAACTCTTTAACAAAGCAGATCAGTCATCTAAACACCTATATTCTCTGTGACAGTATAATGGATTCGCTATATATGTCTCGTTTAGAGAAGACATACTAGTTGTTATTAGTCGATCTTGATCTTGATCTCGATCGAGAGAGAGAGAGAGAGAGAGAGAGAGAGAGAGAGAGAGAGAGAGAGAGACTAATAACAACGTTCATGCAACTTGATGCCGTCCGGGCTAGCCGAGTGGGTAAAGTGCCTCGGGCTTGGATCAGAGTAGAAAATACAAAACCTTGGGAGGTGCAATATGGCCACAGAAGCCGATGAGCCAACAACTAACAAAAAAAAAAAAAAAAAAAAATTGCAACTTGGCAGAATAATACACACTCCTATTCATCATATATGAACAGTTCCCTTTTGCCAAAACTTTCCAAACATAAGCACATTTAGTATATCAAGTGAGGAATATAATATCGTTATACACTAAATGAGGGTAAAATCGGTTATAGATAATTGGAATGAATTCCTACCACATTTCTCCTTATACCCTTCGCTGCTCGCTGGCGAGAGTTCTTCGTCAGAGAGCACTTTGAACTAGTTACTTTTAGATAACTCGGTACTGATGTATGACCCGGCTGGGTGGCTGATGCTTCCTGGTGAGGAAAATCCTGGCTATCTGCCACTCACTGTGGTTATGAATCATGTAAAGGTGTGTTTTGATCCGATTTTCGTCCCTGAAACTCTGGGAATCCTAGAAAATCTGATTACCCTGTGTTAACTATCTTCTCCTATAAATATTAAATTTGCGTTATTTTATTTTATCATAATTTCTCCGCGATAAAAATTCTTTGCCTTATTTCGATACGCTAAAAGGAAACCAATGTGCACCTACCAAAAGTTCCATTAATTTGCTATCTTCTTTATTACGGGACTGCACCTCTCTCGCGAGTTTGCTTCGTATTTCCATAAACGGATTTTTCTTGTAGCTAAGATAACTGCACACAGTGTTTTAGCTATGCATCATTTGACCCATCAACGAGTACTAGAAAGAATAGGGAGATCACGCAAATTTTACATAATTTTTTTTACTCTAAGGAAAAAAAAGGTAAGAAAACTAACACAGCATTAAGTTTGGACAATGGTTTTTGGCGCGAATTGTCACTACTGACGCTACATTGTTTCATTACGATCCAGAGATCAACGAATTGTCGAAGGAGTGGAGGCATAGTGGCTCCCCCACCTCCCATCCAAAGAAGTTTTGCACCCAAAAACCTGCTTGGAAGGTCATGGTCTGTCTTTTGGGATAAGGATGGAATTTTTTGTTAACTTCTGGGCATTATTCATCATCTATGGGCAAACTAAAGGAGGAACTGCAGACCAAACGCGTGGGAAACCTCACCCGTGGTGTGCTGTTTTTGCAGGGTAGTGCTCTGACGCCCAGTACATCAAAAAAGCATGCTAAACTGGCTGAAATGAACTTCCGTTTCATCATCAATCATATTTAACAAGATCTCGCACCCTCGGACCTCTTTCCAAATCTTAAAAAAATATATTTAAAGGGGATAAATTTGATGTTTTTATAGAGTTTTAGGCGCATCAGCAACTAAGGCCATATTGCTCTGTGTATATTATCCATATATTGGGTGTGTTCTGTGGTCGATTTTGTTTCCTGGACGAAAAACCCAAGTTTCCGGGAGAAAACACCATGCTACCCTCGCCTGAGACACTAACTCAGCCACGTTGTGAAAAAAAAAAACTCCATAAAATTCCTCACGCCATCGACGGGATTCGAACTCCTCGGGTCTTTTCCACCCGTGGGGAGAACCACGATTCTACCAACTGTGCTACCCACAAGGGCGGTATAAATTTGCATAAATGGTGACGTCATACGAGCAACAAAGCCTGGTTAAGGAGCAGTTATTCGTTTTCTATTTGAGACGTTTACATATGCTGAAGCACCTTTGTAGCAGTATGTGGAGTTGAAAGGCGAATATATTGAATAAACTACGTATATAATTGGATTATCTTGTTTCCTTCTATTATAGGCCGAAAACGTATTAGCAATTCCTCGTATAACTGAAATTAAAAGTTTAGAAACAGTAGTCAAATAATGTAACCTCGTTCCCCTTTTAATAAAGTCCTATGGCGTCCAGGGTAATAATTTCTGAAATAGGGTTATTATAATCGAGAGCTGGCATTTAGCACACATAAAGCACGCTGTTATATTTTCTAACTCAATCTTACTTTCCAGATTTCCAACCAGCAACTTAGTTTGCATTCCCCTTCTGGTAATTACGCGCGATATTCCTGCTTTCCTTCTAAATAGCCTCAGTTGGACACGAATAAGTAAATTTTGTCTGCGCTCCGAGCATGGAGTTCCTTACTAACAACGTTACAGTGTCGCCATCCCTTCACATGACTCAATTTTCGTCTCCACGAATACTCAACCTTCGCCACCGTTTATCACGCTGAGGGGTGTTCGTGAGTATTCGGCTGATCTGCTCTGTCGTCTTCTCTTCCCAGTTCTGTTCATATTTACGAATTAGTTTTGCCTTACTTTCTATCTCCCTTCTTTAAATACCTTTCTGTTATGATAATAACGATGTTTACCGATCTCTCAGTGAATATTCCCTTCCCAATGACAATGTTTTTGGTTTCTTTGATTCTTTTAAATGCCACGAATGTTTTTGCGTGACATGGACAGGTGCTTCGCTCTCATCGACATTAGAATCTGTTTTTGAAACAGTCCGTTTATTTTGAAGTGGTTATTATAATTGGAATGAGCATAATTACTTATTTCAATTATCGTTTCTAATGATGAAAGCGAAGACGCGAGGATTAAACATCATAAGGTTTCGCATAAAAAAAAAATCCATACACTTAGAAAGGAACGAACGTGCGTATTACAGCTTCGAGACAATAAAAGTAGAACATGAAGCTACGCACATATTAGGGTAATCCTATGGGTTTGAACCGCATTGTTATTTTTAAAACGCATAAATTCTTTCTCTAAGTTATTAAAATTTCTAATAAGTATATTCTGTAGGCGATGTTGATTAGAAATTTTACCGCATTTTTCTTTATAGTGAATATTTTTCTCAATAAATAAATGAGAAATATTTACTCTCATTATATTTTATTTCATTGGGTTTAAATATTTTCTATTTCACGTCTACAAACGGGAAGAAAACTTGGAATCAAAGTACTTGAAAAATGTGTGCAAGTTTAAATTTTGCGATATTATAATATTAATGTTATAATATTAATATTAATGAAAGAGTTATACTAACGGAAGAAGATTTAGCAAAGCCTATCATTTTAAAATGAGCATAACGAGACAAGTGCGGGCAATGTTTACTCTGCGGCCGAATGAATATTCACGAAATATAGGTCACTGTAAAAGCACAAAATCAGGTAAATCCTAGGTTTTACCAATTCGCCTTTAATCAAGGCGAATTGGTAAAACCTAGAAATATCAACACATTTACTTTAAACATCGAAAAAAGGAAATGATTCAGGAAATTACCAATTGCTTCACTTCGCACTATCCGATTATCTTTGCCGATTTTTAAACAAGGGCATAGGAAGGGATATTCATTATATTCGGAATATAGTGAATATTTCACCAGACAACTTTGCGTGGATAGCTGATATATCCCCCCCGTGTTCTTGTTTCAAAAATCAAAAGTGAATGAAACTAGGTAATTACAATTTCTTCCCTTTTTTCTCTGTCCGATCATCCATTTTCCGATTTTTAAACAAGGGCATAGGGATGGTATTCACCATATCAGGAATATACAGGGTGATTCACTATCAGTGCGGCAAACGTGCAGGAGGTGTAGGGGCCACAAAGACGAATCGGAATCACATAGCATTGCAGGGTCCGAAATGCCTTCGTCATGCGGTAGAGGACGTTGAACGGGAGGTCGCGTGAACAGCGATCCCGCTGGAAGTCAGCATTTGCGAACCGGTTCCCGAGGCAGTAGGTTGGACGAGTATTCAAACGTTGAACTGGCCGACATGCACCTCGCGTATGGAGCTGCGGACTGTAACGGGCGCGCCGCTCTGCGCTTGTACCAGGAACGTTTTCCGCACAGGCATACTCCTCATCATACGATTTTCGCACGTGTGCACAGAAGGTTACGTGAGACTGGTTGTTTCACGAGAGGTAACATGAATCGAGAGCGAACGACGAGGACGCCAAACAATGAGGACAATGTTCCGCGATTGCAGAGCAGGTCACCCAGGCGGATGGACCTATCATATTCCTCGAGGCGGTCCTGAAGTCGTCTGGAGCTTTCCCCTTCATAGCAGCTGCCACAATCGTGGCAAGTAATCCGGAATACAATGCCGCTGCGTAAGAGTGGGACGATGGGCGTTTTTAATCTCGAGAGCAGAGATCGTATTTGTTATGCTGTTATTTGGTTTTTAGGAACATTAGCAACTAAAGCCATATTGCTCGGGGGATATGCGGTGGTCATTCCCTGACCTTTCTGCATCCTCCGTATTTGGTGGTCACTGGCTCGAACCCCGGTCTAATCAAGAAGCGTGTGCTACGCACTGCTGCTCCTGCCCACCTGGCTACGGAGGCGCCCCAGAGATCGTAGACTCCTGCCAGAAAGTTGTATGCATTTCGTGCGGTACTCACGCAGGATCTTAGAAATCTGGTCTGAGACGCCAGGGTAATAGGTACACTGTCACTGTCACGTGGGCCTCTGATGAGTTGCAAGGGTTATTCACTAGACTTCTCACACAACTCTTAACAAAAGAGGACGTTTGTTAGATAGTCAACATCTACGCCTTTGTCTAGCCTCTGAAATGAGCGAACAGCTGTCCTCACATGAGTTTACTTTAATATTATTATGCTGAGTGAAAATTTCTAAGTAGCACTTTGCAATTACTTCAATGTTTTAAGAATTGAAAGTTTTTATGCTTATCAAAATTAGCCTCGCGTGCACATGGGATACGGTACTTCGAGGAATTTTGTATTCTGCTCAAACGATGATGCCCTTAGGATACTGTCAGGGCTAGCACAGGGATTATGACTGCTGTTCTTCCACACCATGTGAAAAAAAGATCGAAGTTGGAATCCTGTCAAGACGAGAGGAATTTTTATTGGCTGTTTACTTGCATCGTGACTGAGTTAGTCTTGGGCCACGGTTGCGTGGTTTCATCGTGGTTTTGATCGGTTTACTGGATGAAAAGCCCGTTTCCGTGCTTTTCGTTCCGCAAACCGATCAAAGAATACCCGCAGTTTAAGATCTAATACACTGCTGTTGTAGTAGAGTTCCAGGAGCATCAGCGACTAAGGCATTATTGGTCCTTGTATATTGTCTGTGCGTGTGTTCTGAGGTCGATTTCCTGTTTTTGCTGGGCGAAAACCCCGAGTTTTCGGAAGAAAAAAAAACTACGCTACCTCGCCTGAGACCAACTAACTCAGCCACGTTGTGAAAAAGGCCCATAAACATTCTTCCCGTCATCAAAGGGACTTGAACTGAGATATTTTTCCCCAGGTGGTGGGGAGAGCGGCGACCCTACCAACTGTGCTACCCACGAGGGTATGTAATACACTGACGCTTCACAGCTTAGGTTCCTTTGACTAAGAAACGAAATAAAAAACTCAGGGGGCCGTGTGGTAACTATTTCTGCAGCAATAAAATTATTATTTATTTTATTTTATTGGAGTGTTAATTTTTATATGTATAAGCTCTTAGTCCGCTATGGCAAAAGAATAATATCGAAAATGGCAGGCGACATCTCCATAGGTGGACAAAATGAAGCAAAGATGAGAAATCGGAGAAGTCAAAAATAAAAATACACTGGTGTTCAAAGAAAGTGCATCACCCCTTAAAATTATAATTTCCGTCGAATAACGTAATTGTATGGCAATATTTCTTACAGATTACATCAGATAAGATTGACACGCGTAAGTTATGACGTAATATTGCATCAGCTGTGCTGTTACTTTCAGTTATGTAAGCACGCTCTGCAAGAGTTGCATTCATTCCTTGCTTGCTTGTGTCAGGATGGCGAGTTTCGTGCAGTTGACGCCACGAAGAAAGAGTGCCATTGTTGCTTTATGTGAGGAAGTATGGATGTTCTTCCCGTCATATTGCTTAGAGTGTCTTGTAATCAGTGACAATGAATAGATTTCTTTCCAAACTCAAAAAACCGTAACGCTTCTTCGCCTTAAAAAGCGTAAAGCTTCTTCGTCTGAGCTGAAAAGAGAATAGGAAGAACATACAGGAGTGGTAGTGCAGTAACAGTCAGAAGACGCCTCTTCAAAAATGGACTTGTAGCCCGTCGTCCTAAGAAGCCCCTCCTCCCACAAAAAATGAAAAAGGCCCGATTAATTTGGTGTAAGGAGCATGCCAAATGGACTTCCCCCAACAGTGAAAGCTAGTTATTTTCTCGGATGCGAAGAAATTCAACCTGCATGGCTCTTATGGCAGATAAACGATTCGCCGTAGACGTGGTGAAGAATACCATCCAGGTGTCTACAGTGAAATTTCCTACCAGCCAAGGCGCTTCCGTAGCCAGGTGGGAAGGAGCAGCAGTGCGTAGCACACGCTTCTTGATTAGACCGGGGTTCAAGCCCGTCACCACTAAATACGGAGGGCGCGGAAAGGTCAGGGAATGACCACCGCATATCCCGGAGCAATATGGCCTTAGTTGCTAATGCTCCTAAAAACTAAATAACAATAACCTACCAGCCAAATGATATGAGGGTGCATTTCGGATCGCGGAGTAGGTCACCTGCATTTTATAAAAGGTTCCGTAAATTTTATGGATACCTGGCTATATTGGAAAGCAAAATGCTGCCAACTGTGCTCCCAGTAAACGAAATCAAATTTTCCACCCCAAAATATTTGGATTAAAAAATAAAATGAGGTGTAAATAATTATTATTAATCTATTAAAAAAGAAAAGAATTACAACATATCTCACATATAATATAATGAAACAACAAACAAAAATAACAAAATCATTTTGAAATTCTGGAAACAAACTTTAAATTCTAAATCACAATAATCGTACCCACAATAATACACTAGTGTACAAAATTTAAGGACCAGTCAGGTTTTCACCTGTAGCTTCTCATAGGCCCGGATATGGGAAAAGCATACCAAAGGAACCTCGTGAGGTACAGAAATGATGAAGGAAACAACACTGACACAACAACGGAAACAAAACGGTACAGAGGGGCTTTATTCAAAAATTGCAGCATAGTACTGGCTGCCATTATACAGATGCATCACTGCCAAAGATGGAACAAAGGGAAGAGATGGTCCTCAGTAGGAGATATGGCTATCCCTAAAGTCGATGCAGGCTTTGCACTGCCTGTCCATACTTAGAACAATGTTGTTGATAAGTTCATGCGGTAACATCGTCCATCCCTCTGTCAGCGCCATCTTCAGCTGGTGAACATTTTCTGGTGGGTGTGTACGTGCCGCTAGGCGTCTCCCCAGAACGTCCCATTATGTGTTCGATGGGATTTAGATCGACGGAAACGGGCAGGCCAATCCATACGAACAATGTCCTCACTTTCCAAAAGCATATCACAGCTGCAGTGCAATGGGGTGTGGCGTTATCATCCATAAACATGAACTCAGGGCCAATGGCACCTCGGAACAGACGCACACGGGGAAGGATTACCTCAGTACAGTAGCGTGCACCGGTTACAGTACCGCCTTACAGTATCTGGAGTTGTGTATGTCCATCCAAGATAACATCTCCCCAGACGAGAACACTTCGAAAGCCATATCGATCCCTTTCAGTGATGTTTGCGGGGTGATACCGTGTGTTAACCTCTCGCCAGATTAGCTGACATCCAGAATTGCTGCTGAAACTGAATATACTCTCATGAGGAAAGAGTACCTTAAGTAAAGATTTTGGGGTTGTAACCTTTAGAAATAGTGTTGGTCCTTTAAGTTTTGCACACTAGTGTAAAATAAAAGGAAAATTATAATGTCAAAAAAATTCCACAAATTTATGTTTTCTTGCTTTAAGATGTGCGAATTTATTAATTATTTTCATTTATGTTTATTTTTCCAAAAGATCATTTTCTATTGAAATTATTGCCAAATTAGAGTCGTTCTTGAGACATTGTTGCTCGTAAATAATTTTTGATTAATTTTAAAAAACTCCGTTCACCTGAGGCAAGGAAACTGGTAAAGTTAGAAAAATTCTTAATACAACCGCAACATTTGGAAAAGTATCTGTAATAGCGATTTTAAAAATTCAAATGGAATAATATTGTCTTTAATATATTTTGATGTATTCTAATTTCTTCAGATAATGCTAAACAATCATTATGTGATTCATTACGATAAATGTCACTTAATTTAATATGTAAATGATTTAATAAATCGTCATTTGACCATTTTTTTAAATTCAGATATATAAAAAAAATTAAATACTTCTTTCTACATGTTCTTTCATATTTGTAAACCTTTCAGTTAACGAGAAAATTGTTGTGTCCATAATTTGAAAGAAAAAATAATTTTGAAATTTTGTTTTGGATCCTGAATTTCAAAGTTTGCAGCTGTTACAAAGGTTAGCAGAGTTGTTAATAATAGCAATGACAGTATGCTACTGCAACAGGTTCTAGAAAAGTTGGGCTGAGAAGTGGCAACCGAAGTTTAACATTGATAAATGAAAAGTACTGCATACGGGTAGAAGAAACCCCAGGCCAGGCTTTGCCTTGAGTACTGCGTACAGGTATGGAAAACGAGTACAGAGCGGAGCAACAAGATTGGTGAGGAGAACGAAGGGGATACTCTTATTAAGAAAGGCTTAAATGCTGCAAATTGCAGTGTCTGGAAACTAGACACCTGCGAAGTGATCTGATTGAGGCGTATAAGACCGTGAATGGGTTGGCCAGGTTCAATTCTGATGGGATCCTTTCTATTGCTCAGATTACACACCTGAGGGGCTATAAATTCATATTGAGGAAGGACACTTGTAGAATGGATGCTCAGAAATTTGCCTTTAGCCAGAGGGTAGTATTGCTGGAACAAACTTCGATCTGTCATTGTGGAAGTTGATGGCTCAAATCAATAATATAGCAATGGCTTAATTTATCAGCTCATCTGAAGAGGTGAGTACTGATAAATTAAGTCATTGCTATATTATTGATTTGAGTCAGTAATACGGTATTTATGGTTTACTATAAATTTTTCATTGGAGGTTGATATTGTAAATAAATTCAAGGAAGAAATGGACCAACTTTTAGAGCGAATGGTTGTGTGAAATGGAAATTTTTTTTTTGTCTGATGCTGTATAAGCTTGCTTTCTTGCATCATATGCCTCTGCTAATGCAAATGCTTAATCTGTACTTTCACAATTGAAATGACGCTCTTTCAATCTTTTTCTTTACAGCGTTTACTTTTGTAAACGAAGCTTCTTCAATGCCAATGATAGCAGCCATATTATTACTAGAATAGAGAAAATTTTGGACTGCTTTCTTTAAAATATTCCTTGATGTTTTGTAGACATTCAAGAGCTACGTGTATATCAGAATCCTTTTTTTTTTCTTCTTTTTTTTTGGAGCATTTTACTTGCTGGATTAATTTTATTTTCGTCTTCAGTAATTATAGAAAAATATTTAGCTTCTGTAGTCATTTCTAGTATTTTATCTGCAATATTTTGTGAAAAATTATTTCAATAATTTCATTTTGTATTTGATCACCCAAATGTACGATATTTTTCGATTGAGATTTCTGAATAAGGCGAATATGTTCTGCCACAGCTGAATTAAATTTAGAAATTGTTTCAGTAAGTTTTAAAAAGTTACCATTTTCATTTTCATATAAATCTTTTGAAGATCCCTTGAACACTATACATTGCCTTACTAAAAATAGTATCATATACTGTATATTATTGTGGCTGAACTCCAGGACATGGTTATCTCCATTGCTTGCATGGCCCGGATAACGGAGTGCCTGTTCTGTCGAGTTCTGTGATTGGCTGATTATTGGGAAGGCGTAATTTATCTCATTTTACGTTTCTGATTGTTTGATTGAACGTAAATTCGCTTCTGATGTTAGCGGGAAATGCGAAATTATCGTGCTGTTGTTTAGTCGTCGTCGTGCTGCTCTGCTACCCTCGGTTAACGTGTGTTATTGTTATTCTGTTCGCAAAATGATGGATTAATATAAGACTGCAATTGAACGACGTATGAGTGTGAATTTGATTAGCTTCCGAATAAATGTGTTTTCAGTGGTGGATGTTTGATGAAGTGTACCAGCCGGCATGCGAGGACTGATGAGGTGTTTTTTTTTTTGTTTTTTTGTTTTCAAGTTGTTGACAATTTGATGTTTCTCGCATTAATTGTATGAGTTGTTAGTATCAGGTTCTCTTTATATTAGGGGGTATGGAGGAAGCAGCCCCCAGAACAAAAAAAAAAAGAAAGAAGCGTTTCTGTTGAGGTGCATAAGCAATTCTAATTGTTAATGCACGTGAAATCGCCTAGTAATATATACGGGCGAGAAGAATCAGTGGTTGTATGTGGTGTTAACTTTTGTTAGCTATTTAAAAAAAAATGCCGTTTTGATGTTTTTTCTTCATTTGAGCTCCGGCATATTGTGATGTCACGTGACAATCCCCAGTAACATGCAGGAGACGGGGATAAAGCAGTAAGTGGGAGGTGCCTTCACGTACTATCATTGCCTCCTTCCTTTCTTTTCGGCCGAAGTACGGGGTTGTACCCATGTTCTGGAGTATAACCCTGTGAAATATAAATAAGAAACGCAGATCCAGATAAGAAGCAAATTAACGTCTCAATTTCATGTACTGTATTTATTTCCGATGAATTATTTGATTGCCGTGTTGAATACAGGCAAACGTTAACCAATCAGCGTGACTTCTGGGTATGTGGGACAGGCGGTTGGATAGGTTTTACAAGTACCACGAGTTGCAGGATGGTAAACCCTTTGACTCTTAATTCGTGCTTGCAGCACTGTTTTCTTAAATTGCCTGAAGGCCAGAGATGAGAACAATGCATTCCCGGTTAAGTCTCTCGTAAGCCATCGTTATATGATAATTTTCTTCGATCTACGGAAACTATTTTAAATGTTATTACCAGGGATAATTCAAAAAATATTGCACATTGAAAATTTCGCTATAAAGAAGTTTGTTAAACAGAGGTTCGTCTGTATGTCAAAAAGTTTTTTTGGCGCCCTTCTGAACTGCTGCCCGTAAGCGACGCTTACCTCGCCTACCCACTTGCGGCGGCCCTGCTGCCACCCATTAGAGACGATTTCAACCTGCCAAGTAACTGCATCTTTCAGGACTACTCTTCTCCTTGTCATCAGGCGAAAAGTGTAAGTAGGCACTTCTGTAGTTACTTTAGCTTCATTTCTGCATTAGAAATTCGACAGCAATGTGTTTACATTTGTTACAGGTGAAAAAATGGTAGGAAGAACGCGGTCCATTACAACTCTTAGTTGGCCAGGAAACAACCCGTACCTAAATCCTATAGAGAACTGTTGGCATCGTGTGGAATCTGCAGTTGCCAGAAAGAAACCAAAGACCCTTCGTGAATTCATAATTCGTGTTTGGAACCACGAACTATCAGTTGATTATCTTCAAAAATTGATGTTGTCAATGCCTCGACGGTGTGCTGCTGTCATCACGGCCAGAGGCGGTTCAACTAAATATTAGTTTCCACCCGGTGAACTTTTTCTTTTGTTTTCCATTTAAAATGATAAACTGAAGCAAACTGAGGGCTTCTGATAACATTTCAGCCATAATTGTCGTGTTTACCAAAACTGTTGTATAAAGGTTGCAAATGCTCATTTTGGAATATTTTGAGCACCTGTCAAATATTACCTTAATATTTCTATTTGTGATGCTAGGTAATATATCATCCCGAGAAAGGGTTAGAAATGTGAAATTTCTAGGTAATGCACTTTCTTTGAACACCAGTGTACAACCGACACGTTTTTCCTGATGATGTTTACCGAAAGATATTTGTACGAATTCTTTTATGCACTTTTGTTAATCAGAGGAAGTTGCTTACGAGTACCCGTTCTTTATGATACAATTCTCAAAGCAGAACGCAATTACTTCACTGCCGTCAACCCAGAAACGTTTCTAAACTTGTAGATACGTAAAACATTCAGATCGGCGAGATCAGTCTTATTAGCTAGACGGTGCTCTTTGCAATTCCCAGCCTTACAAAGTTGTTAAACTTTAAGAAACTACTTAGTGGTTGATAAAAGTCTTAATTGATCAAGTTGGAAAGCTTGTAAGAACTAACTCACTGGTATCGCACGTAAGGCTTAACTGCTCATGCGAATAACAACGGTGACTGAGCACCATCGTAACTGACTTAATCGTATTGCTCAAAAATTAAACTTATTTAAAAAGCAGCGGAGCAGAACATGTAAAAACAATAGCACCAATGCATTTTCATGAATATACTCTCATCAAATTGCTGGCATCATCCCAGCCCTCGTGGGTAGCACATTTCGTAGGATCGCCATCCTCCCCACATCGGATGAAAAAGACCTGACGAATCTCGCCAATGACGGGGGAAAATTTTAAACGTGGCTGAGTTAGTTGGTCTCAGGAGAGGGTAGCATGGTTTTTCCTCCCGAAAATCTGGTTTTTCGTCCAGCAAAACAGAAAATGGACCTCAGAACACAGACAATATACACGGAGCAACATGGGCTTAGTCGCTGATGCTCTTAAAACCCAACAACAGCATTACAGTAACGGCAATTCCTCACAAATAAAAGCTGCCCATTAAATAAGAGCTAAAAATCACATTTCGAAGGTTGAGTTAAAATTTTACAAAATTGCGTAATAAAATCTGCTGACCACCTGTATCACGTGAGAATGAAATTACGTGCACAGAACTTATCGGTTGTAATGATAAGAGACGCAGGAAAAAATGTGATTTGATTCGGAGGGTGGGGAGGATAGATATTAGAAACGATCTTTCCAATTTAAAAAAAAAATTATGATAAAACTAACAAAGATAAGTGAAACAGCAAGCTACTAATCAAGAAAACCTCGGAAAGTTTTGCTCCAGCTATTGGTAATTAGAACTCTCTTCAATCAGCGGCACACGTAAGAACTCTCTTACGTGGGTTGCTGATTGCCTGGTCTTGAAAAATTATAGATCTAATGTTAAGAAACCTCAATCTCCAGCAAAAGTTAAACAAGATGTGAATATATCTAATGAAGACTTAAAACTTACATCATTCAACCAGTAATTAGAGATTTCGTTACCAACTCAAGAACAAACAACTTCAAGTAATAATAAATAAATAAATTTTCTGTTTATACTCCGGGACGACCAAGGAGTTCACACGATAGACAAAATACAAGAAACAGCACCGTATTCAGCAGTCATGAGCTTGAACCCCGGTCACTCAAGGCACGTGTACTTATGCACCGCGCTTGACCACTCAGCTACGGCGGCCTTAAGTATCCGATATGGTATAACAGGGAGTTAATCACAATAAAATCTGAAGAATTTTACATGAGAATAAAACTGCGGAGAAGATTATAATTTAACACCTACGAACTAATAGCGCATGGAGTGAAAAAAATAATTCGCCCAGCACAATCCACATGCATGAGCAATTTACTGACATAATATACTGATGCCTCATAGTAGTAGTTGCTCTGGCGCTCCAGAGACCAACTTAGTGCAACGTAATATAATAAAAATCAGTATCCGTTTAGAACTTTGTAAAAATGAGCTTCAGACTAACACCAACATTCAAGCTGGAGACACTGCAGTGTCTCCAGACCAGTCTTCAGGGGATGCCCTCAGGGATCTGTCCTGGGGCCTCTCCTCTGGAATCTGGTGCTGGATGATTTCCTGAACACCAAACTCAACAATGTACATACCCAGGCCTATGCAGATGACCTGGTCATGCTCTTTTCTGCCAATAACAGAGCCCAACTAGAAGCAACTGCCAACCAGGCCATCTCCACCCTTCAAGCTTGGGCAGAGCATAACAACCTAAAGATCTCCCCAGAGAAAACCAATTCGATCCTACTAAAAGGTACCCTTGATTTGAGAAGACCACCCCAAATCAAGGTCAAGGGTGTTACAGTAAAACTAAAAACAGAGCTTAAATATCTAGGTTTGATCTTAGACAAAAACCTTTCCTTCACTCCTCATCTAGACCAACTCAGGATTAAGATCAGGAAGTATGCTGCCCAAGTCTCAAGAGTTGCCCGGAAGGACTGGGGCTTAAAGAAGAAAACGCTGTCCCTCTTCTATAAGGCAGTTTTCGTCCCAGTTATCACCTATGCTTCTGGAGTCTGGTACAACAAGGCCAATACAGTGGTAAACAGATCGCGCCTAGGAACTATCCAGCGCTCTCTTCTCCTTCTGTACTCGCGTGCCTGTCACACTGTCAGCACCCATGCGCTCCAGGTCCTCACTGGATCTCTTTGGTAGAGCAGTTACCTGTGCAGGTTTCACCACTGACCCAGCAAATAATAGAAACGCTGAAAAGAAGAGACTTAATGAACACCTAACAGACACCTGGCAAGAAAGATGGCAGACATCAACTAAAGGTGCTGTCACCAAAAGATTCCTCCCAGATGTCAGGGCCTTCTACCCCCCCACACCTGTCTGGTTTTCACCGGGACTCTATGCTACCTACCTCCTCATTGGACATGGCTCCTTTCAGAAAAAACTACATGACTTAAAAATTTCAGACTCACCCCGCTGTCACTGTGGAGAGGATCAGACGTGGGAGCACCTTGCCCACTGCTGTGAAATCTACGAGGACTTCAGGAGGATCCTAATAACGAAACTACGCTTCAACTACCAAAACCAAGAACACCTCACCCTACAGAATGAAGAAACTTACCGAGCCCTGACTCAATTTGCAATGGACCTATTTACCAGCCAGAAAGCATTACCACCACCTTAGTATACGAATCAATAGGTCATAACAACCATGACTGCCAATTGTTGCTGTGCATCATTGAGCCATGGATGCTAACGCCTTGGACCAACTTGCACAAGACTTGACCAACAAACCATCCGGAGTTCAGAACCCAACTTGATCCCTCACATCTCAAGTAGTCAACTGGTCTCCCCACTTGGTTGGGACAATACTAGCACTGCAATCAAAGACAGGGTCCACACATACCGTGACAAATTCCTCATCATTGATTCCTGGACCAACTTCTCTCGACCAGACGTGGCACATATCATCAAGAAGAGACCTACCTGGACGTGACCATCATATCTTGGACTCCCGGTTATGACCACCCCCACTATTCGTTATATGGACTACTGGACCAGCCTTCAGTCTGGATGCAACACAGACTCACCAAAGGGAGTCCCAATGATGACACCTGGACTAGACCTTCCTGGACATGACCCATCCACCACAGCAGCACTCACACTGCTGGATTTCCAGCAAGTTGTCAGTTCCAACTGACTGGCCATGCTAGCTGTACCTACCCTGCACTTGTGGGGTATCTCTCTCTCTTTTTTTTTTTTTTTTTTTTTCGGCTTCTTTCCTCTGTTTCCTACCATCCGTCCTTTTACTCCCCCCCCTTATTTTTCTCTTACAGAATGATTTTTTATTATTATTTTTTTTTATTTTATTTATTTTTATTTTTATTATTATTTTTTTTTGTGTGTGTGTGGGGAGGTGGTTTTTCGTCCACCCGCCACCCCACTCTTCTCTCTGGTGAGGCACTGGGCATGCCACACTGTCATCAGGGGCCATCTTCCCTGTCGGCCCCTTTCTTCTGTTTCCTACCCTCCTGTCTTCTGCCTTCCTCCCTCACTTTTGTCTTGCACAACGTTTTTTTTTTATTATTATTTATTTTATTATTTTATTTATTTATTTTATTTTTTTTATTTTATTTTTTTTAATTATTTATTTATTTATCTATTTTTTTTATTATTTATTTATTTTTATTTTATATATATGTGTGTATATATATATATGCATGCCCCACAGGTCTAAATCTAAAAACATCAAAACTATTGCCCGCCCTATTTGGCTCTAGAACAAGTTATCAGCGAACAACCCTACGCTCTGTTAAAATTACAACCGTTGCTCAAGAAACAGCGATCATCTCATTCTCAAATCTGGTCCTAGCCACTGAAATCCCAGGAAAGTAGGTGGCAGGACCCGCCAGAGTACTCTAGCTACAGTGGTACACCCGGTCAGCCTCCCCGTGGCATGGTGTGGTAACGTCGGGTCCCACTAGGGGCTCGGCGGCTAATAGACCAGAGGAACAAAGGGCACAACACAATATACAGCACATGACCCCCACACACTTCAAATCTCTGGCCCCGATACAATGTACACCCGCGGAGATGGGAGAAATCCCAGGAGCCGTTAGACACTAACATACCTTACACCTTACACCAACATTCAAGCTCTGAGATATGTTCATGGCAAAATTATTGCAGGTTCCCACTGATTGTTATTGAAATTGGTGACTATTTTGTCCACACCATGCAATAATTGGCGTACTATAGCCCAAAAAACAAGGACTATACAACAATAAAACCAATACTCTATCTCTCCTTAATTTTCGTCTCATCAAGGAAGACACCATGATTTAAATCCGACTTAGTACTGGATAGAAGAGAATTTTATTTTATTTTTTTCATAGAACGGAATAATAGGCTCTAACTGCATTGCATCCTATTACTATAAATAGGTTAAAGGACCTACACAATTTCTGGAGACAATTGGACGCGTCCCTGACAGGGTTACCTTGGCACGGACTACACCTTTAACTAAAAGACAGGAATGATATAAATTATGGTCTGAAAACAATCGTGCGCAAGAGGAAAGCTATTTCCAATAGGCAGATGTATCGAAACAGCAAACCAGACCAGTCCAGAACACTGGCTGGCAATATAGCTGGCTATATATCTAATTGCATTAAAACGAACAGCATAATCAACGATGAATCAGATGTCAAATGATATCCTGGCCAAATTAGGATTTTTAAACTCATTACCATTTTCCTGTCTGCCAAAGCAACAACAGGCACAGGTTGCATTCCCCAGTTCTTGATAAAAGCTTTCTTTTCGTCGATTATTTTTAAATAGAAAAAGTGCTGTTCCCTAATATCACACATCAGATTATGCTGAAAAGGCCTCCCAAGATTAATTATGCCATCCCTAACAAGGCTCTATATATATATATAATCCCTGACCTGAATGTTCCAGCCACGCAAATCATGAAATACTTCCATTTCCTTTCAGATGAGAAAATACGTATTATAAATTTTTACTTTATTTTAATAGACTTAATTTCATAATTATACTTAATTTCATATTATCGAATTCTATCATCCTGAACAAATATCTGTCCTCTTTCAGTGAAAACGCTACTTATTTTGGGCTTAAAATAAACTCTGAAAAGTCCAAAATATCATCTTCTCACTTAGAGCACAAGCAGACCTCAATCCTGCAGCCCTCCATTGCGGGGCATGTTCTCGTCGCTACTCATTCAGTAAAATTCCTAAGGGGTGGCAATGGACGAAAACCTAACGTATAAGGAACAAATCCAGCAACTGCATTCAAGAGCATTACGGGCTTTCTGGGGTATGAAACTTGATCTCTGTAGAGCGCACAACGAGGAAACAGTCGGAAAATTTCTCCTCTACTACTTTAGTTCTATCATCAGTTATGGTATAGAAGTTTGGTCGGCTGCTCCTATGTCCAGTCTGAAGATACTCTGGGGTCTGGAATTCTGGTCATAAAGTGGGCCAACAATTGGGATCACTTACACTATACAACATCAAAATCACAGCTCTGCATAAATCTGAGATACACCCCGGCCAACCACCTGGCATATGCGAGGAAGCTCACAATGGCGCTTAATCTGTGCTCCGCTGCTCTCGACTTCGTTAATATCTGGGAAATCATAGGCTGGAAAATCCCTGGTAGAGCCCTCAGAAACGTGCAGTGCTCTGTTCTAACCTGCAGAAGCTCTCGACCTTCAAGCGACACTTCCCGAACAGCATCATCGGCGCGCTGAACTCCGCAAACATTGATTTGAATGTGTGGTTCAGAGATTCTGCCTACAGAGAAGAAAAGCGCAAATCCATAGTGAATTGCAGTCAGCATTCCTGCAATTGTCAGCGCAACAAGTCAACTCCCAGTGGAAGTTTCCAGATTTTCTCAATGTGTTGCAACTTGTATATAATGACTGTATAATCAATCTATTATAATAACTATAAAATCTATTTAATGCAATATTAGCTGTGTATATTGCACTGTCTATGTATTTGCTGTGTACCCACGTAGTTTTTTATGTACTGAATGTAATGTGTCCAGTTAATTGTAAGATTCCTCTGGTTGCCTGTAGCGGGAATCGTGTCCTACATTTCTATGAATAAAGAATTTTATTATTATAAATAAATTTTCTGTTTATACTCCGGGTCAGAGGAATTCGCAAGGTGAAGAAAGAGAGAATATAAGAATTCACCGTAAGCAGCAGTCACGCGAGCTCAACCACGGTCACTCAAAGCACGTGCACTTCTGTACCTTCGTCCTTGACCATTGGCTACGGCAATCGCTGTGTTTTGAAAATTCTGTAAAGAAGGAGTTTGTAAATTTTAAAATTACGTAACCACACATTCTAGTCAAGGGCTTTTACAGGTTGACTCGGAAGGGGAAAAAAAGATCGCGTTGCGTTTTTATTATCATATCAAATGTACTCTTTCAGCGCCACTGCACTGCTACAGCAGCACTGAAAGAGTAGATATCTTTTGGCATTTATTATTGATTTATATTTATTTGTTTATTACTGATTTCTGTTTAATTATATTAAATGTTATTTGATAGTATGAACCAGAGCTGCAATGCTCAATATGTTCTACGTTGATATCAATATTTGTAAAATTATAAGAGAAGTTTACCTCAATATAATACGTAGAACACTTCCATATGATACGCTCCAGCAATTAAAACGAAAAAATCGCAAATCTTACATTACAGTAAAAAATAATTAAAAATCAATTGAACACAATTAAAAATCAATCTAACGCAATTAAAAATTAAATTAATTAAAAGAAATTTCCTAGAACTCTCAGTAAATCCACAGAAATCACCTAGCAAAATCCCTTTGTGTCGTTGTAGGAATGCTACATGCCGTCTATATTTTTTATCCGATCGAAACGGGAGACTTCTCAAAGAAGAAAAGGAGGTGGAATAATAACTTCAAAGTAAACTATGACTCTAGTCCCAGAAAGTTTAATAGGCATACTGATTAATGAACGAAATTTTTATAACAGCAATTGAAACCAACTGCCGAGTTTAGCAGATTTTTTTTTTTTTTTGTAGTTGTTGGCGCATCGGCTTCTGTGGCCATAATGCACCTCCCAAGGTTTTTGCAGTACTTTGATCCAAGTCCGAGGCGGAATTCGAACCCGCGACCTTTGGGTTGCCAGGCAAGCACTTTACCCACCCGGCTAGCCCGGTCGGCGAGTTTAGCAGTAGTTAAGTATACAGATGGTTCGGTAAGAGCTGGATATCATCATTCTTCTCTCTCTTGGTGATTCCTTTCTGCTTCTGACACACACATTCTCTCTCTTAGGGTAACTCGGGAATTTTTTTTGGCTGGTGCAGCATAAGCTTCAGGCTTCCTTGCACCATACAGCTAATAATAATAATAATAATAATAAAGACGTCAATGTTCGCAATCTTTCTCCAATCATTTCAAAATCCTACTGTGAACACACGATTTTAATTTAAATTTCACTTTAAAACATATAGAGGTGATACTTCAACGTTAAATTTAATTTTTAATATATTTTCATTTTTGACAAGTTGGCAAAACTCACACTAGTTTCACATACACGTAGCTTTTGTAAAACGCATTCTCTGTTTTATACTGGGATTTGGGTAAACTTAATTTTCATCGGTAAACTTAATTTTCTTTCCCAGGCAGGTTCGGGTTTTGAATTTCAGTACTTCGATTGGTTTACTGCTAATAAACCTTATAATAAATTCGATCGTAGGGCATGTTCGAACTAGCTCTTAGAATTTATTACGAGGAATGCGCCATACAGTACGTCACCGTTACCATTATTAACTGAAGGACGGTCATTGAGAAGACTGCGAATATGAGATCGTAGAATACGTTTGTATTCTACAATCTCACAACACAATTCCTGCTTAGAAATCCCATCTGCCTTTCGAATTTTATACCTTGATTAACTCCTAGAGAAACCTGCAGGTACTGCACGAATGTTTCTTTTTTTTTTTTTTTTATTTAAGTCAAAAATCATCGAAACTTAAATTTCAAAAACTCCAGAAATCTCCTTCTCCAATGGACAGGGAACCCTGGAAATTATGAGCATATCATTATTTTAAATATGGCGACCATTACAGTCTTATTGGGCTTGTATTTAAACATTACTAATGATTTAAGCGCAAGATATTAAGGGCTACCAACGCATAAACATTTATTTGTTTCTTTAATGGCATCTTTATTTAAATTCACCGCATGTTTGTCGCTCGTTTTCCGCTGCTCAAGCTGGCGAAATAGGCAAGAATATGATTCTGTATGCGCGCTGAGGAAAATTCATTTCCATGAAGAACTGCTTTATCTAATTGTGGAAGAAAACGGTGGGGAACTAGAGGAGCATTCGGCTCTCAAAATTTACAGAATTAAGTAGATATTTATGCTCGAATATCATGTCCTATTAATATTGTCAAAGGCTTGGTAATTTAAAAAACAATTTATTCATTCGGGTAAAGTCATTATGCAGAAACCCTATTGGCTCTAAAAACAAAATACACAAAAATAACGATAAAATTGATATTGGCACAAATATATTTGAAAGCGTATAGAGCAAGCTGAATTTCATTGGGTTAAGGGTAGGATGAATATAATCGAATGATTTCCATAATCAAATGATTAGTAGTCACTAACTACTAATCGATTACCATCTGAATGAAATAATTAAATATCATTCGAATGATATAAGGCAGGGGTGGCCAACGAGTCGATCGCGGATTTAATTTCGGTTGATCACGACGAATTTTAAATATAGAGTCATCGCTAGATTTGTGCACCTTGTCCAATGAAATTTTTGAGATGGTAGATCGCGGCACATTTTGAAGGAAAAAAGTAGATCGCATCACAAATTAAGTTGGCCACTCCTGATATAAGGCAATGATTTGTCATAATCGCATGAAACTTTAGAATGATTTGAATATAATACTGTACCTAATGAATAATCGATTATGACCTCGCAGTGATGCCCACCACTAGTTAACTATTCACAAATTATGAAACGCGATTTTTAACTTTTGAAAACCTCACGACAAACTTAGTAACACCTTTGGCCTGTCCCTACCTTATTATTACACAATGAAATATTTTAATTCAAGTAACATTTGGAAAAAAATCTATTATTCAACATTACTGCAAGCTCTCCTTCGAACCATAATGCATCGTGAAATTTTATCTGATATTCCAACCTCGTCGTAAAGTTCAGGGAAGTCGAGAACTAATGCGAGCTCAGCTGGAAAGTGCCCATTGTCTTTGTACATGTGTTTGGATGTCCACATGTAGATATGAACGTTAAAAAGCAATAAATCAGTTCTACCATATAATAAATCTCTAAGATAAAATAATGTAATAAAAACATTTTTATTATTTTGTTTTTTAGATTATTTTGCCCATTATTAAAAATAAATTTAATTACCTAATGTAATATTAAGGTCTCAGCTGTGCTCCTTCAATAACTGCGGGTACTCTAGATCCCTAATCTCCTCAGTCTCTAGTGGGACCAAGTTACGTTAAGTAATTAAGTCAATAACAATAAAAAAGGCAATATAGAAAAGAGTATTAAATTATAGAAGGTATTCAGTCAAACATGACTGAATAGCTTTAAGCCATTATCCCTGAATTTTACAAGTGAGTATTGTATATTAAAATCATCAACGCTACTTTTGAGGTTTGTAAAACACAATATATGGGGAAGCAATTAGCTCCAGTATATTTTATACATACTATTTGAAATTAATTATTTATATATTTTATAAATATAGTTCAAATTCCTTACTTACATTTGTCTTTTCCAGTTAATGTCTCAAAACCACAAGTTTTTATATCTGTACAGTCTTTGCAGACACGCTGAAAGTTCTTGTAAGCACATTTACCAAAATTCAATTTAATACAAGACGAATTTTTTATCTTTGAAATAAAATATGTTTTAGTTTACTACTGCAGACATAATTTAACGGATGCGCGTGTAGCAGTTTGTGTTCACAAGGCACTTGGAAATAGCGAATTATGGCATCCCTGACGTCACGCCTGTCAACGACGCGCTGCACGCGCGCACCATTTAGATCTTCTGCTTGCAGTAGCAGAGTAAATACAAGACGTGCTAAATATGGTTTTTTGTTTTATCGTTTTATGTGCTTTCGTGAAAACTTTTATATGAATTTTAATAATCTCTCATGATGATGGAAGAATGGAAGAATCGAAGAACTCTTCGCCGTAAAATCACAGCCGTTAAAGTAACAGGTACGATGTATTTCTGATTCAACTAATAACTTATACTATTTCACTGTATGTTGAAATAAGCCTCTTTTTTTGTGATTTTTACGCTGTCCTACCTGGTGGGTGTCAAAAACTATGTTGCCACTTATTAAACATATTGGTTTAATAATTAGCTAAATAAACATTAAAATGCGACTTACAGTAGACAAAAAAAGCGATAACTATTTTTATCGCTTTATTATCAAATCTTTACTTATGTGCTATCTGCAAGAACATAATCTACAAAGAAACTATATCTGTATCTTGTAAATGCAGTTATTTCCTATTCTGATTAATAATAATAATAATTTTGTTTTATTAGTTAAACTTAATGTTAAACTTATATAACTGAAGAAAATCAGAATTTACGTTCACGAAGGCTCAATGTGATGTTCTTGTGATGTTCGTAATTAATTCATTCACTGTTTTTTATTTATCAATTATTATTTTATTATTATTATTATTTTTTTTTTTTTTGAACTGAGTTTTGAAAAGTAAACGAAAATTAAATCTAAACTGAAAGTAGAAGTACCATAACACCACAGTATTCTTAGGAATAATACGCGTGAAATTAAACGGCAATAAAAACTAATAAGGGTTGACATTAATCCGTGATGTTGAAATTCATAATACTTAATTAATTAGATTTCTAGCATTGGCGTTCTCATTTATCGGCCCTTAATTAATCTATAGTTTATGACTATAAGTTTTCAAATTGGGTTCTGTGAGATTTTTTAATTAGAGAAAGAGAGAGGGGGGGGTCAATTTACGATCTTTTTATTTTTGATGAAAGAGGAGCATGAAACACAGTGAAGAAGTTTGCGGTAAGGGGTTTTGAGATATACTAAAAAAGTTTAAAAAACTTTGAAATGATCAGTTAACATCAGGGTAACGCTCCAGAAAAAGTTGAGAACCCGTATATATACCAATGAGGCAAAACATTATGACCAGCAAGTCGATATGCAAATCAAGCAACTGTATGAACTACGGCCGTGCGCGGGTCGGGACACGCTCCTGATACAGAGCTCCGTTAATCAGTGTTACTCTTGTTCTTCAGATGGGAAAGGCGGAGGACTTAAGCGAGTTTGCAAAAGCCAAATTGTAATGGCCAGACGACTGAGTCAGAGTATATCCGAAACGGCACGGCTGGTGGAATACTCACGGTCAGCCGTGGTTAGTACCTACCTAAAGTGGTAGGAGGAGGTTTCCCCTCCTCGGACCACCTCGGAACCGCCGGCGAGGTGTTGGAGGACACGGCTCATCGATGCTCGAGGTAGGCGAAAGCTCTCCCGGATGGCACGTGGCAACAGAAGGGACTGTGGCGCAACTCGCCGGTAATTGGACTGCCGATGACGGGAGTAATGTGTCACAATACACAATACATTGAACCCTGCTGAAAATGGAGCTGCATAGCCGCAGGTCTCTCCGAGTGCCCATGCTAACCACGGTTCACCAGCGACAGCGCGAGCAATGGGCACGCGAGTATCGAAACTGAACCTTGAGTAATTGGAAGAAGGTCGTCTGGTCCGATGAATCACGTTTCCTTTTGCAACATGTGGACGGCCGGGTACGTATGCGTCGTTTACCTGGGGAAGTGATGGCGCCTGGATGCACTACGGGGCAAAAACAAGCCGGTGGCGGCGGTGTCATGCTTTGAGCGATGTTCTGCTGGGATACCATGGGTCCATTCATGCATATGCCAGGCACACTGACATCTACCATCTACCTAAACATCAGGGGCGGGGACCTTGTGTCTCTGCCCCCCACTACTAAGTTGCCGGTTAGAAAGAAGAAAGAAGTCCTATAAACAAGAAGACATGAAGCGGCTAATGGGGGAAACTCCGAGCTCCACACACACACACACACACACACACACACACACACCTAAACATCATTGCTGACTATTTATTCATTTTATTACATATGCTTCACCCCTGAACAGCCTTCAGCTAGGAGGGTGCCTATATACATTTATACATTATAAGTTATAGAGCAAACATAGAAATCGTACATCTAAAGTGAGCAAATAAAGCAGATACAAATATATACAGTGACACAAGCAAAAGACAGAGACATATAAACACATACGCGCCCTGAACAGCCTTCAGCTAGGAGGGTGCCTATATACATTTATACATTATAAGTTATAGAGCAAACATAGAAATCGTACATCTAAAGTGAGCAAATAAAGCAGATACAAATATATACAGTGACACAAGCAAAAGACAGAGACATATAAACACATACGCGTCCTAATATATGCATTTACAGCTAATACATCTGTACCTACAAAACACACATCGATTTAAAACAAATTAATTCATCAGTAAAGTAGAGTTCATGGGAGATTCCATCCTGAAGGAGATAATAAGGAAACTTCTACAGTTGTATGTGGTGGTACATGTCCTGTATCTTCTCAGATCTGTACGCTTTCTCATCACAGAACTTGTGGGGATCAATCTTCAGGGTGTTGTACGTTTCGAGGATGTTAGACGGAAAACATCTTCTAAGCATAGTTAAATTCTGTACTAAGCTTCTTAGGGGAATCTATGAACTATTGCAAAGGACGCGGGAAAGCCTAGGACCTGCAACAAGATTATGGACATTTGGAGCGTCAAAGCGATCGGTGAGGAGTTGGCAGAGATTACGCAGATTTCCTGTGATGAGCAACTGATTCCAAGGGGTGCAACCAAGGTTAGCATACATGACTGATCTCGAGATGGTGAAAGGGTGGCCATTAACACGGTTCAACCACCTTAAAATCCAGTATTCGATACCCATGAATTTTTTGATGTTAGTGAGGGAAGCAGAGGACCAGATCGTCGAGGCATACATGGGAATCGGGACAAGACATGTTTGTATGTAGTGAGTGGCAAGTTTTTGGTTGTTTACACCAGTAAGTTCCTGTCTTATCGCCCACATTGCTGACAGAGTTTTTGCTTTAGTGTTGGCGCAGTGCTGTTGGAAGGTCAGGCCTTCATCCCAGGTGAGCCCTAGATCAGTGTGATGAGAAACCTTTTGGACTCTAATACCATTGATGTAGATGTCTATGTTCATCATCTTCTTCTTCAAGTTGGTGAATGACATTTGTGCTGACTTGGTCGGATTTATGGATAGGCCAATATTCTCAAGTAATGGTCAAGTTCTTCTATTAGGGCAGTGGCATGGGCGGTGATTGCTTCAGATTTGTCACCGTGTTTTGACGAGATGAAGAGTTTCATATCATCTGCGTAAGAGCTGCAGTCAGGATGCGTAGAGAGAAAGGGGTCCAAAGCGGCAGCAAAAAATAGTGCGGAAAGGACGCCACCTCGGGGGACTCCTCTGTAGACGACGTGGTTCGATTGGAAGGTTCTATGTTCTACTCTCAAATGCCTTTGTTTGAGAATGGAAACGATGACTTTTAATAAGCCTCCCTGTATTCTGAAATGCCTTTCAAGTATTGTCATCAAGGAATTGATTGAGACATTATCGAAAGCAGATTTAATGTCTAAAAATACTACATCAATCTATTCTTTGGCGTTCAGAGTCGTTTGGATCCGAAATAGGGTGTCCATTAGATTAGTCACAGTTGATCTCTTTGGAATTACAGTGTGTAAATATGGTGATCTTTTATGGAAAAAATGCATAACAAGAATTGGCAGCAGAGTCTTCTCGAACAATTTCAGTAAATTGCAGCTTATAGAGATAGGACGAAAATCCTTCTTGTCTTTCGGATGTTTGACTTTAGGCACGGGTTTTACAATATAATGTTTCCATATTTCAGGGATAATTCCAGTGTGTAGGGTTTCTCTAAATATGTGTAGCAAGACCTCGATGATGAATGGACTGCTTAATTTCATGATGAAGAGGGGGAACATATCGGGGGCAGAAGTGGATTTATTTGGGAGACTATTTAATGCCTGAATTACATTTTCTTTGGTTATGGTGATTTCTGTTAGTAGAGGTCTGATATCAAGGTTGGATCCGGATGGAGTCATGTTATTCATGTAATTTACCAGCCAACTGGTATTGTCTGGTGCGAGAGAGTTATACTTTAAATTAGGATCTGGAGAGATTCCGAAGGTACTGTTCGCCCATTCCCTAAATAAGGTTTCATCCATGGTGAAGCTGGTATTCTTGTTGTTGTTGATTCTTTTAGACTGTTTAAGCTTTTTAGAAATTGCAAGGTTGTACTCTTGATGTTTGTACTTTAAGAAACAGGCTCGTTCTTTTTTGTAAGCGATGTAGTCTTCAGCGGTTCTGGTTTTCTGCCATTTTCTGTAAGCCTTTTATTTTCTTACAAACACAACCTTCATATTGTTGTTAAACCACCAGTTAGATCGATGTGAGATCCGAATCTCCCTAGACGCACCAACACATGCTATTTGAAATAATTCATCAGCCAGGATGGAAGCAGCTTCAGGCCCCCTGACTTTTCTAACAGGCAGTTCCATTTATATGTAGTGAGGCGATGGAGGATTATTTCTTGCTTAATGAACTTGTTTGAAAAGACTCTTCTCGTATGCAGCGGGCCACATCCTTCAACCGAGGTATTAGAGAGGTCGGAACGGGCATAGAATTCACAATCTAACGGTTGATGATCTGATTTGAAGAAGAAGGTTGGTTCGATAAGTTGTGCATGAAGTGTGTTGTGAAAAATGAGGTCGAGCTGCTGATTTCCGCGAGTTGGGGGAGTTTGAAGCGGATGAAGGTCGAGCATATGTAACATTTTTTCTAGAGAAGACCGAGCCGTTGAGTACCTTGGCAGGGGCATGTTGAAGTCCCCTACGAGATTAGTAGGGACGTTGGGTTGGAGATTGGTAGTAATCTAAGTCGCTAATTCCGTTCTAACTTCTAGGGTGTGTTCTGGAGGGAGGTAGACAGTGCAAACCTGTATTCTAATTTCATCGAGGTCAAGGATTACAAATATGGCTTCAAAGTTTTCGGAACTACTTGAGTTGGTCCTATGTCGAGAAAAGGAATTTTTATAGATGATTGCAACTCCACCACCGCGGCGAATGGCGCGTCCATTAACTTGAGCAGCATAGTTCAAAGGGAGGCAAAGAGTGTCAATACATCTATTGTGGTTCATCCAGGTCTCCATTAAACAAATAATATCGTACTCTGCAGAAAGGAGAATAGATTGAAGTGTATGTAGTTTGCAACTTATGCCTCTTATGTTATGAATGTAGCATCTGATAGTTACAGATGCGGGTGTGGATGGGACACTCTGTAATTGCTATACCTGAGTATTATTATGTCCCCTCTGGAGTACGCTATCTTTTCTGTCTTCAAAAGGCTTAATTAGAGTAGAGTGTAGAGTGTGTTTAGTGTCAAACGGCACCAGGGGTTTCCCCCATCTCCGCGTGCTATACATTGTGGGTGTGAAACAGAACACTGTCAATGCCAGAGGTTTAAAAGTGTATGGATTTTGTACATGTATAGTGTCGTGTACCGTTGTTCCTCTGGTCATTTAGCCGCTGGGCCCCTAATGGGACCCAACGTTGTCCACACTCTGCCTCGTGGAGGCAGACCAGGTACACCAGTATTATAGTTGTTTACTCTGGCAGGTCCTGCCACCTAATTTCCTGAGATTTCAGTGGCAAGGACCTTAAAAAAAAACAAAAAAAAAAAAAACCACGTTATAGTTATGGGTCAGCCAAAATGAAGTACTATTTATGCAAATAAATGTTACGTTTTTGGTGTAGGGCTCATGCAATTTAACAATGGTTCAGACACTAGTAATTATAATTAAAAGAGAGAGAGAGAGAGAGGGGTGGGGAGACTGAAGGCTGGGAGGAAAAGACAGAAATAAGGGGTCCATAAAGAAGATGACCCCCAAATCAGTGGAGCAGGCCCATGCCCCACCAGAGGGAAGAGAGGGGCGGCGAGGGGAGGAGGAGACTAGAAGTCACCTCCCCCTCCCGCCCGGGGAGTGGAGACAAAGGGCCACGCAAGGGAGCGTGGCTTAAAAAAAAAAAAAATCTATAGAGTCCCAAAGGAAGGTCTTGTATCAGTCCAAGATGGTTAGTTTAGTCGTGGTGCCTGTTCTTGATCCCTGTAGATAGCAATAAGTGTCCTCCTTCGGGTGAACAGTCCCTGGGCGAATTTTGTTAACTCCTTATACTCCTCTTGCGAGTCCAACAGGTTTGATTCTCTGTCGCGAGGGAAGTAAATCAGCTTTGTCATCAGGAGGCAGCGGAGATCCTCATAATTTTCACAGTTGTACATTATGTGAGACCATGTCTCCACTTCCCCACAGACACAGCGGGGATCGTTTACTAATTTAAAACTGTTTAGTTTGGCATCAGGGCCCCATGACCTGTTAAAAGATACGTAGTGTACAGTCCAGGGTGAAACCATGATAGTGCTTTTGGGTATAATCTTCCGACATCAGGCAGAAATTTCCTCGTTATTTCCCCTTTTGTGGATTCTGACCACCTATCCTGCCAGACCTGCTGTAGGTGGGTGGCGAGTTTTGTTTTCTCTCTTTTTAGGTTTCCTGTAGGGTCAATGGAGTGGCCCAGGAAGGTGCAGGGAAGCCCTTTTGCGAGATGCTGCACCATGGTACAACGCACCACCTCGAGGTCAAGGGGGAGTGCTCCCTCCAGAACCTGCAGAGCATGTGTACACAGAGTGCAGCAGGCCCGTGTAATAGAGAGGAGTATTGTCCGTTGGATGGAATCGAGTGTCCTTCTGTTAACTGCAGTAGTTGCTTTCTGGAACCAGATGGGTGACGCGTAAGTTATGGCTGGTATAAATGTTGTTTTGTAATACAGTCCCAAGGTGTGCCTCTTGAGTCCCCAATCCCTTTTAGCTATTCTTGAGACGAGGGCAGAATATCTCCTTATTTTCTCTCGGATATGTTTCAAGTGTGGGTTGAAAGATTGGTTCTTGTCCAGTATGATTCCTAGATATTTCATCTAACTGAGTAGTTTGATAGTTGTATTTTCTACTTTAATTTGCGGTGGTCTACAGAGATTTAATGTTCCTTTCAGTAGCATTGAGTAGGTTTTCCCCGGTGAGATCTTAAGAAAATGGACCTTCATCCAGTCTTGTAGAATTTGAATTGCTCGATTTGCCTGGGTTTCCAATTGAAGTCGATTGTCTGCGGCAACAGTCAGTATCAGGTCATCTGCAAATGCCTGTGAGTGGACTTCCCCCAAGTCGAAGGACAGAATCTCTACTCTCGGCCGGGGGAGGATATTCTCCTGATTATTAGATACTTACAAAGCATCTCTCTAGAATTCCCAAATGCAAAAATCATCGTTGCCGCCGATGTAAACTGCAGGTCGCCAGCGTGGTTCAGTGAAACTCAAGATAGACGAGGCACAAACAACGGACAAAGACTGGAATATCTCTCAAACAGTTCTTTCTCAATTCTCAACCAACCAAATAACCTACCGACCTTCTCTAGTACAATGTGGGAAGCCACAGTTGATATCACCCTGGCCACAAGATCCGTTGCACAAAACCTTTCATCCTGGACAGTTAGAGAAAGCTGGACCACTTCGGACCACCGTGTAATAACTTTCCAACTACACCGATCAGTAAGCCGACAACCAATTATGAGGCAAACTCTACATCGATTTGCAATTGACAAGGCAAACTGGCAGGAATTTAAGGATTCACTGATCATGGCCGCCCACTCTCTCAGCACAGTTGGACTGAACCCAGACCAGCACCAAAAGGCAATTGTAAGCCTAGTCACTGAAAGCTCAATTAACTCTATTAAACGGAAGAAACCTTCTCTTGGAGCCGTACCTTGGTGGTGCCCAGAGCTCCAACAACTGCGACGGGAGGTTTACACCCGACGGAAAAATTTTCAACGCGCAAGACGGACATGGCCAGAAGCGGAAGTAGAGTATCTCAAGCAGCAGTACCGAACGGCAAGAAACGAATACACAGCCCTGATTAAACAAAGGAAAAAGCGCTCCTGGGAGCACCTAGTCTCCACAGTTGGAAATTCTGCTCCATGGGGAGTGGTCTACAGAGTAATCACAAACAAACTCCCCAGGGGAGAAGTCATCCCAGCCACCAAGACGCCACAAGGCACGTATACAAAGACATGGTCCGAATCTATAAATAACATCCTTGACGCCATGTTCCAGCAACACATGCCGCCAAGTACCCCAGAGCAAATACTACTATGTGAGGAAAACAGCACATACACCACGGCCCAAGTGGAAGACAGCTTCACCAAGGAAGAACTGGACTCCGCTGCAGCAAAAATAAAAAACGAGAAATCTCCAGGAGAAGATATGCTGGAGCCTGAGATCGTAAAGAAGGCTGTTGAAACCATCCCAAATGAGATCCTAAACCTCTTCAACCATTGCCTTGAAGCAGGCCATATGTTTCATTTCTATCGCAGATCTGCAGTTGTTCTGGTAGTTGCGGGTGTGCTGGTTTTTGGAAAATCACATCGAGGATGTTGGTGATAGACTGTTCCCAGGTGGTGGCCAATGTTCCCTGCGGGGTGCGGGTCGAGGTCATGACCTCACCCCTGGGGAGTTTATTCGTAGTGACTTTGTACACCACCCCCCAGGGGTCGGCATTTCCAGTCGTGCTGACTAATTGCTCCCAGGCCTTCTGCTTACTTTTTCGTATTAACTCGGTGTATCTGTTTCTCACTGCTGCGTATCTTTGTCTGAGTGCTGTTACTTCCACTTCCGGCCATGTACGTCTTGCCCTTTGGAATTGTTTTCTTGCCTTTATGACTTCTCTTCTGAGGTTCTGAATGTCCCGAGTCCACCAAGGGACTGCACCAGGTATGGGCAATTTTCGCTTCATCGCAGCCTCACTGGCCGCTATTATGGTCTTGGTAATTTTTCTCTGGATGTCGTCTGGGTCTTCTTGTCCATCCCCTTCAATGGGGTGTTGGCATGAGGTTCGAGTCAGCAGTTCCCCAAAGAGTCTCCAGTCAGCTTTGTTTACTGCAAAGCGGTTAAGCATCTGTTTGGCTATTGGTGTTCTATATAGAGATCGGTTGATTTGGAAGGTAATCACTCTGTGGTCAGACGTGGTCCAGGAGTCTTGGATTGTCCAGCCAGTGATGTGTCCTGCAAGGTTTCCAGTGGCAAGGATGACGTCAATTGTTGCCTCCCACAGAGTATTACAAAACGTAGGAAGGTGGTGAGGCCTGTTTAGGACTGTCAAGGGAGAATTCGCCAGGAACTCCTCGAGACGCTGCCCATTTCCGGAGCCCCTTCTGTCCGGTGTTTGGCTGTGTTGGCCATGGGTCCAAGCTTATTAGCGGTTGGCAGGGGTCAGCTGGCTTTGAGACAATGAAAGAGGCATAAGATGCGTGCCGCGTACGTAGTTATCTAACATCTACTCTGATGGAGTATTCCTTCCAATGCATTTCTGTGATTGCCTGAGTAGTGGTTTTTGGATTTAATCTTGACACAAAGATTTGGTCCCGAGTCAGTACAGCCGTTATATTGTAGTTATATGCTGGGCAAGTCTTTCGTTGATTGGGTTTCGGATGATTTTTTATGATACCCTTTTCATTAATGTTTGTTAGAGATGGAGGGAAATACGATAGAGCGCTGGGATTAAGAGGTTGGTTCTCTTCATGGGTGCCGTTTGGGTTGTCTCTACCTTTGGGTCGGACGCCAGTTGGGCTGAATAGCGGTAACGTCGGCATAAGACCGCCAAAACGACTGTTTTTGCTGTGGCGGGTTTAGGCAGCAGCCGACAACCTCATTGACTGTATCTACTGAATTAGTACCAGCAAGTGTTACACCCCTTATCTTCTGAGTATCCTTTTTCAATGTATGCTCTGTTGTCTTTTTTTTTACTGTATGAATTTCAGATGAGGGGTTTTTATGCGTTGAAATGCAGCTCTGAGAGGAAACGGTTGTACTGTTATGCGGATGCTTATCGATTTTTTCTTGTTCGAAGGTGACAAAACATTCTTCAGCTTGCGGTATGTGTCCACTTGTTGCTGAGATCATCACTGGGAACTGTTTGCTACAAGTGGATACTGGTACTCTCTCTGATTCTGGTGTGACACTGCTACCAGTGACCCGTTGTTGGGTTTCTGTTGAGATAGCGTCTGAATCATGATATTCATTATCCCGTTGTTTGTACTTGCCATATGCTGTCCTTTCAGGTCTCAGTGTATGTTCTGATAAATGGGGATTCATGATGAATTGCTTGAGGGTGAATAGCTCTTGAGAGATTTCTGTATTTTGCGCTCGAAGTATTTGGTTTTCGTCAATCAAAACCGCTAGATTTTCTTGAACGTTCTTCAGATTCAGGGCTATACTTTCTATTGCTACTGAGAGTTGTTCAGGGGCTTTTCTTGCGTTCTGAACATCCGTACTTGCCATTAGCAGTGCATGACTGCTCTCAGCATTGCTTGTACTTTCAGTTTGCGTACTTTTATTCAGAGAACGTGTACTGATTTCCTGATTGTCAGAGGCCCGATAGGACTCTAGATCTAAGTAATCTTGAGTGCTCAGAGGAAATTGTGTAAAATTATTATTATCTTCATCCAGCGATTCATTTGTTTCTTCATTCATTTTTGAAGCTATTTCTAACGTGTGGTCACTCTTAGGAGTATCGGCATTTTCAGGGTGTTTATTTTGTGGTTCTTGAATGAGAGCTTCATCTGGCGCCTTACAGGAAACTATTTGTTTCGTATTTTCTTTACACTGATCGCAAATAAATAGCCGTCTTTTAGCTTTGGGCAATTTAGTAAGGTTTATCTTGGTACAAGAATTACAGATCAGCGCGAGACATTTAATGCATTTAATAATCGTTTCTTCATTATTTACACAAATTTTACATATTAATAGACCCGGAATGATTTCTTGCTGATCCATAATGTGGACTTAATATTCAATTCTGTATAGTTTTGAAATTGTTCTGCTACCTTTAGTGCACTTTTAAACTTTCTAGTACTTTCAGTGATTAAGAAATTATTGTGCCACCTATGGGGTGGTACATTATTTGACCATTATTGCTTGCGGCATTATCTTAAGATTATTTGGAGCACTCGTCTTACTTCTTAGTTGCCTACCTACGTAGGCAGCATTTACACGTGGTGAATCCCAAGGGGTTTATCCCGACAGCGATATATCCTGAAAGTTCTTGTTGTTGGTAATTAATGTGCCCAGCTCAGAGAACTTCCTATTTTCATCTTAAAATACAAATAATATATTACCTGTGAAAATCCAGTATTTGAGTGATGTATCCTCTTGTCCAGCTCACATGATGAATCCAACCATACTAAATAATAAATTAAACTTTACAGAAAAGTTAGTAGAAATACCTGAAAACGAAAAGCACTAAAATCAGGCGACTACACTAGCTGGCGCAAGCGCATGTGAAAGTACTCTCTTTCATGGCAACGGGTGTACCTAGCTTTACTCCCCTCTGGCGGTGCCGTCTTTCAACAGGATAATGCGCCATACCACACCTCCGGGATTGTTCAAGACTGGTTCGCGGAACATGAGGAAGACTTCCAGTATTGCCCTGGCCTCCAGATTCCCTAAACATCAATCCCATCGAGCATCTGTGGTTTGTGTTGGAACAGGAACTCCGATCTGCGGCATCTCAACCACGGACCTAGGCGCCTCCGTAGCCAGGTGGGAAGGAGCAGCAGTGCGTAGCACATGCTTCTTAATTACACCGGGGTTCGAGCCCGTCACTACCGCATATCCCGGAGCAATATTGCCTTAGTTGCTAATGCTCCTAAAAACCAAATAACAAACCACGGACCTTACAGGAGTTAAAGGATCTGATGGTTACGTGTTGGTACCAGATACCACAAGACACATTTAGAAATCTTGTAGCGTCCATGCCTCGCCGGGTACGAGCGTTTTGGCTATGCGTGGAGGACCAACATCATATTAGGTAGGTGGTCATAATGTTTTGGCTCATTGGTGTACTTATACTAGGGTCTGATTACACAAACTAATAGATTAACTACAGCTGTAGGCAGAGAAAAGAGTGATTCTGGCATTGCTTCTATTGGAACATTCAGCAGCTTGGAAAGCAAGGTATCGGGAATTTCAATTATGCTGTGGATCAACATGGAACACGTAAATACATACGCTGTGTTCGGGTAACTGAGTTTAAGAACATTTGCATGTACACTAATGTTAGGAACATTGTTAATAAATTTTATGAATATGAAGTACGTACTGATTAAATCATCAAAATCAGATATTGTAGGGACAGCTGAGATACTTGGACATAACTTGAATTTTTTATACTTGGATTTCAGGAAAGCTTCTGATACTGTTGCCCATGGAAGGCTGCTGTACAAATTGGAGCGGTGTGGCATTAAGGGCAAATTACTGCAATGGATAAAGGGATGGTTGAGTGAGAGACGGCAGAGAGTGGTAATAAATGGACATTGCTCTACGTGGACTAATATTATTAGGGGAGTCTCCCTGGATTCAGTGCTGGGCCCATTGTTGTTTTGAGTATTTATCAATGATATCGATGAAGGTATATCAGGCTTAATGTCCAAGTTTGCAGATGATACAAAGGTTGGCAGGGTTTTTAATGACAGTAAAGATAGTATGCTACTGCAACAGGATCTAGAAAATTTAGGCAGATGGGCTGAGAAGTGACAATTGAAGTTTAACCTTGACAAATGTAAAGTACTCCATATGGAGTAGCAGAAACCCAAGAGAAACGTACCACTGTGCTGTACTACAGTCAGGGAGGTGGAGAATGAAAAAGACCTGGAGGTAATTGTGCAGTCAGATATGAAGTTCTCTGAGCAGTGCAGACGGGCTGTCAGAGCAGGACATTGAGTTTTGTCAACGATATACAGGAATTTTGCAAGCTGAGAAAAGCAGGTGATTAGACCTTTGTATAAGGCAATGGTCAGGCCACACCTCGAGTACTGTATACAGGTCTGGAGGCCTCACTTTAGGAATGATGTATACACGGCCGCTGTGACCATAAGTACCGCCAGTAAGCTTTCGTAAGGGTGACTACAGTGGTGTCAGGCAGTTTTTAAATTCTATGCAGTGGGACCAACTGCTGATGTTATCAACAGCCAATTCTAAATGGAAAGCATTCAGAGAAATAATCATAGAAGCTACTAGGCCTTTCATACCAACTATAAATACTCTTCAAGGCCTAAATAAATGTTAGATGAAGTGATGAAACCTCTTAGCAGAGAAGAAAAATGCGTGTGATGCATATAAATTATCAATTGATATAGACGCCTGTGATAGATATAAATTAGTATGTGAAGTCAGCTAAGGCAGATTATGAGAGGTCTGCCAAAGAAAGGCAATAAAGACTTCTATGCTTATATTAACATTAGAAGGAATGGGTTGAATCACATTGGACCACTTAATGTCAATAGGTTAACTGTTAATGACCCTGCTCAGGTTTCTGACAAAATTGAATAGTATTTTGCATCTGCATTCCCAGATGCAGAATTATTAGGAAGGGGGGGTGCCAGAAGTTTATCAAACCCTAATGAGGCTAAATGATTTTGTGATAAAGAAAAATGGATGAGAAATTGTTGAAGCTAAACATAAAAATGCCGCTTGGGTTGGATGGAATCGATCCAATTATATTAAGGGAGGAAGCAAAGGGGGTAAGCAAACCTTTATCCATAATTATGTGACCATCCTTGGATTGAGGGGGAGGTCGCTACAGACTGGAGATGTGGAATGTGTCGCCAATTCAAGGGGATCAAAAGATGACATGAGTAATTACAGAACTGTTAATTTATGGTCTGTTCCCGGGAAAATAATGAAGTCACTGATTATCACGAAAGGGCTTTGTGTACTGGGGTCCATAGTTAAGAAAGAAATACAGTATAATCCAGTGAATGTATTTAATAACACAAATATACAACAAAAGCTTTCGAGGCTGACGAGCCTCTTTATCAACTAATAGATTGAGATTTGAATACAACTGATATAGTTATGCGTGCAGTGAGCTGAGAATGAAGTCACGTTATTCAAGCTGGTTTCCTATTGTTGTCGCACGGACATACGCTGTTTTACTCCAGCGTTTGTCGAGGTGTAGAATGGTTGTCTCCAGGATGGGATGCATTCTCATGCCTTTGCAGCGGTTTATGGCCTTCGGATTGTTTAATATATTAAGTGACTCTAGCCATGCGCTGTGGCGAAAGTGTCGCGAGTGGTCCACTATTTCGAAGTCACGTTTGGGATCGAGATCGTGGGGTTGGTGGCCCAAAAAGTCACTGATTACAGAAGTCATCTAGGTGCATCTAGACAGGAATGCAGTTATAGTGTAGTTACAGCATGGATTTGTTAAGCAGGTGGGGTTGTCTGACCAATCTGATTGGATACTACGATGCAGTGACCAAGGAACAGGATGCAAAAAATAATTTTGTTATCATATACTTGGATTTCAGGAAAGCTTTTGACACTGTTGCACATAAAAGACTGCTGTACAAACTGGAGCAATGTGGTATTAGGGGCAAGTTACTGCTATGGATAAAGGGATGGTTGAGTGGAAAAAGACGGTTGAGTGGAAAAGGTTAAGTGGTTATCAATGGGCACTGCTCTTCGTGGATTAATGCTATTGGTGGAGTCCACCAGGGTTAAATTCTGTGCCCATTGTTGTTTTCAATATTTATTAATGATATGTCTTAATGTCTAAGTTTGCAGATGATACAAAGTTTGGCGGGTGGATTAATGATAGCAATCAGGGTGAGCTACTGCAACAAGATGTAGGAAAATTAGGTCCATGGGCTGAGAAATGGGAGTGGAAGTTTAACATTGAAAAATGCACGGTACTGCATATGGGTAGCACTAATCCCAAATTAACATGAAAAATGAAAGAGACATGGGTGTAATTGTGCAGTCAGATATGAAATTCTCTGAGCTGTACAGACTGGCTGCCAGGACAGCTCATGGATTTTTGGTAATAATATACAGAAATTTTGCTACAGGGTTGGAGGCCTCACTTTAGGAAGGATGTTTATATTCTGGAATATGCTGATGCAGAGAAGGGCAACCAGATTAATGAACAGAACGAAAGGCTGCTCTTACCAAAAAGCTTCACTTCTTCAAATTGCAGCGTCTGGAGACTAAGCACCTGCTGGGAGATCTGATTGAGTAGATTAAGGCTTTGAATGGATTGAATAAGCTAAACGTTGATGGCATTCTTACTCTTGCTGAGACGTTACACACATGAGAATACATAAATTTAAGTTGAAGGACGGTTGTAGGATGGATGTGCGAAAGTTTGCCTTCTGCCAGCGGGTGGTTAATTGTAGGAATAAACTTCTATCTGTTGTTGTGGAAGCGAGTGGTTTGAGTGAATTCAAGATAGAAGTAACAAATTCTTGGAAGCTACGCGGACGGGTGAAGTGTATAGTGGTTGTTTTTATTATTTTTTTTTTTTGTTATTCAGTCATCATCGCCGAAACATGGGCATGTGAATTTCGAAGAAATCTTCGGCGTCCTTTCTTTATGTGGGAAAGCTGTGGTTATCTTGGACGTTTCATGGGGATCAGCTGAATATTTAATGTTTGTTTCGGTATTTTCTTTTGTGGGACGACGACCGGACTAGTGCTCGCTCATTGCTTTTGGTATCTCCCTTGCCATTTCCTTTTACTGTTAGTAGAAATTTCCCAAAAGTTGACTGTAAATTTTTTCTGATCAACGAGCAACTACCGTAGCAGATCGTGGCGTTGTGTACTGTCTTGTTGACTTTATGGCTCCCCTCTCTCTGTTTAGGTGCCTTTCTTGGATAAATTTCGGTGGGGATGTTTTCTCGTCGTCGTCATCTTCGCTCTCCTTTTGCCTCTGTGTCGTTCCACTGTGCTCCTTGAGCTTGATTTTGATTTGATTGTTGTTGGCGCATCGGCTTCTGTGGCCATATTGCACCTCCCAAGGTTTTTGCAGTACTTTGATCCAAGCCCGAGGCGAGAATCGAACCCGCGACCTTTGGGTTGCCGGGCAGGTACTTTACCCACTCGGCTAGCCCGGTCGGCGCTCCTTGAGCAATTCTTCGTTGTGAGATCAAAGCAACTTTCCCAGGTCTTCTGCATTATTTCCTTCTGTCGGGCCTTCATTTCAGTCCCTTGAATGACTGTGCACGTCGTTAACAATAGTGTCAAAATCACAAAGTGTTGAACCCATTCTGGTAATACCTTTTGCCACACACCCCTCATTCATGCAGTGATCTGCATGAATGGTATATGTGACACAGGGTGACTATTACGTCTCCAATATTATGGCACAGAAGATGTTTTAGGTCTTCTAAAGCTTCCAGATGGTAAAGTGTGCTAGCTCGTCTTTTGCCATGCCATAATCTGTTCTACTACGAAATACTCGTAATTCAAGAAATACATTCGTATTTCTTGAATTACGAGTGTATTTCATATTCAAGAAATTTCTTTATTTCTATATGATTTCTATATTCAAGAAATATAGAAATTTCTTTCTATATTTCTTGAATATAGAAATCATTTCTTGAATGATTTCTATATTCAAGAAATACATTCGTATTTCTTGAATATAGAAATCATTGCCTGGTCCCTACCGAAACATCTGTAGTTTCCATCACCTCTTTCGCACCACATTTGTGGACTGGAGAGACATGAGCGCTTCTCCAGTTCCAGTCCTTGCTGGTAGCACAGTATTAATAATCGCTGTCTCATCAAACTGTGCGGGAAAGGCCCGCTTTCGAATTCCTTCAATGACAACCGGAATTTTTGTGAGCTTTTTTCATGACTTGACTGAATTAGTCGGTCTCAGGCGAGGGTTGCATGGTTTTTCTCCATGAAACTTTGGTATTTCGTTCAGAAAAACAACACACTGACCGAAGAATACACCAAAGTACAGACACAATATACTGACGACTCAGTTTCTTTAGTTTCTTTGGTTCTCAATACACGCCTAACCTAAAAATGTCTGTAGTCAAAGTCGATTGTCTCCGTCCATTTTGGGTTGAATGCAACGGGCTGATGCACTCACATGTAGCCATAATCATGCGAGCAACTTATCCATAATTATGAAGCATATATGTATTCAGGGGAAGTCACCGCGGACTGGAGTTGTGAAAATGTATGGCCAATTCTCTGAGGGGGGATCAAAGGGTGACCGAGTAATTACAGACCTGTTAGCTTAACTTATGTTCTATGGAAAGTAATCGAGTCACTGGTTAAAGAAGTAATGCTGGACCATATAGACAGGAGTGCACTAATACTTCAGAAACACCATGCTTTTGGTAAGGAGAAATCTTGTCTGACCAATTTGATTGGATACTGCGATGCAGTCACAAAGGAACTGGGTGCAAAAATAATTTTGAAATAATATACTTGGATTTCTGGTAAGCTCTTGATACAGTTGCACATACAAGACTGCTGTACAAATTGGAGCAGTGTGGCATTAAGGGCAAGTTACTACTATGGATAAAGGGATGGTTGAGTAGAAGAAGACAGAAAGTGGTTATCAATGGACGCTGCTCTTTGTGGACAAAGAGCAGTGTCCATTATTAGTGGAGGCCTCAAGGTTCGGTTCTCAGCCCAATTTTGTTTTCTATATTTATTAATGATATTGATAAAGGCATATCAGGCTTAATGTCCAAATTTTCAGATGATACAGAGGTTGGCAGGCTGGTTAATGACGTAATGATGGTATGCTGCTGCAATAGGATCTAGAAAAAATAGGCAGATGGGCTGAGAAATGGTAGTTGATGTTTAACCTCAACAAATGTATGGTACTGCATATGTGTAGCAGTAACCCCAGAGTAACGTAACGACTTTGTGGTACTACACGCAGGGTAATAGAAGTTGCTAAAGACATGGGGATAATTGTGCAGTCAGACATGAAGTTCTCTCAGTAGCGCAGACAAGCTGCCAGGACAGCTCATGGGGTTTTGTCAATGATACACGTGGATTTGCTAGCAGGGATAAAGAGGTGATTATTTCATTGTATAAGGCAATAGTCAGGCCACATCATCATCAGTACTGCATAAAGGTCTGTAGGCCTCATTTTAGGAAAGATGTAGATTTGCTAGAACGAGTACAGAGAAGGGCAGCAAGACTGGTGAGGGGAAGAAAAGGGAGTGCTCTTACCAAGAAAGATTTCAGTTTACACTTTAAATAAAAATGTATAAATTGAAGTGTAAATTTCCCACTTACCTAAAAGTAATATACTTCTCAAATGGATCAGTGGCTTTTATTTACAGTCAAGTGCAAGGAAAGGTCTACTTTCGCCTGAAGTACGTTTTGTAAATATTGCTGAGACTAAACTGATGACGGGGAAAACCTTTCCCAATGAAAAACAAGTAAGAATTGATTAGCCAAAATCTAAATGGTAAAACGTACTTCAACTTTAGCATCAAATTCAAAATTTCAGCTCAGGTATGACAAAAAAAGGTCTTCGTGACAAATATCCTAAACCTTAAAAATTAGCGAAATATAGACCCTGGTGCCTTTTAATTGAAACATCCTGTATAACATGCTCCTCGAAGGTCAACTTCAGAGTTCCATCCTGATGTTACCTCCTAATAATTTGTATTTATACCCCCTGATTCTTGTCTTTCCTCCCGACCGGGCTAGCCGAGTGGGTAAAGTACCTGCCCGGCAACCCAAAGGTCGCGGGTTCGATTCTCGCCTCGGGCTTGGATCAAAGTACTGCAAAAACCTTGGGAGGTGCAATATGGCCACAGAAGCCGATGCTCCAACAACTACCAAATCAAAATCTTGTCTCTCCTACCAGTTGAAATATGCCTCTGTCGTTTATTTTACTGATACGCTTCAGTACCTAGTGTACCTTAATCATCAAATGGCTGCAGTCATAAGTGGAGGCATCTTTAATTCGTCCCCACTAAAGGTTTCTTCAAAAAAAAAAGCATCCTCCTTAGTTTATTAACTCTCTAAAAGGAAAACTGTCAAAAAAAAAGACTACTTAAAGATTATTTAAATAAGCACTCAGTAGGTATTTACGAAAAGTTTAAAGCAGTGCGTATAGAATCAGAAAAGGTGAATTAAAACAATTTAATGATCGTATTAACTTTGTTCATAGTCAAGCTGAGCAGGATAACGATTTGGAACCATTCTGGAGTTTTGTTAGCAGTCAACGTAATCGTTGCAAAAACCAAATACCCCTTTCTTAAGATAAACGACAGCCATAAATATGCAAAAGACATATCGAATGCTTTCGCACGAAACTTTAAATATATAAATGAGATCTGCATGCTAATTAATCCTGATTTATCGCATATCAGGGAGTACGATACAATTTGGTTAATCAGCATTCTACAATGAGACGTATTCGAGTTCAGCTCTCACACAGAACTAATTTTTTCCACTGGTCCAGATGAAATTACTCCAATTTTATGCAAAAATAATTAGCACATTATTGTGAACTTTCTTGTACTTTTATTTGTACTTTTATTACGTTCCTAAAACCCGGAGAATATCCAGATAATTTAAATCCACTTTTATTTGTTCTGTACGCACAAAAGGAGACAGAGATCAAATGCCGAATTTCGGACCACTAATTCGATTGAATTCATTGGCCAAGATATTCCGTCTTATGTGTCACAAATGAATAGTTCTTACCAGTTTATTCTAAACAAGCAGCATATTCGTTTTTGGCAGGAAGTATCACGTGCTTGGATAGATGTCATATACACAGACCTCTGATATACTTTCCAATCAATTGACCAGAGGTTGAAATTGGTTTTCATCCAGGATTGAGGAACGTTATGGTTATGTTTTTCGCGACTTCATGCTCAATTGGATCGAAAGTAACCTTAATGGCAGATAGTACACTGTGTGCATCAACAGAGAACGTTCCTTTCCTTTAGTATTAAGAATGATGCCCCAGGGATTGTTTTTTTTGTCCCATATTTTTCAATTTATTTAAAATTATTAAATGCACAAGGCATAATACATTAAGAGTTTGGTATCTATAAAATATCGGTGTGTAGATACACCATAGACAACTCTTAAAAAACTACAAAGTAGTTGTTGTGGCATCATTTGCTCTTTCTCATATTGTGCTCTGCCTTCACGACGAGTTGCCATGATATTGCACTACTTCGAATAAGTAACGCTTCACTAATAGAGAAGGCTATTGTTACTTATTCTCAGTGAGTACCACCACCCAGACATGTTTGGAAAATAGTATTGGATAAAGATGTCCCTATTAGACCGAGCAAAGAAAAAAAGAGGTAGGAAAGTGACAGCAAGAGAGGGAGAGGAAGAAACATGCCGTCGAAGAATGAAAGGGACAGTAACTCCTTCAACTCACACCACTCAAAAACTCATAAATTCTTCGAATAGATAACGCTTCCCCAGTAGAGAAGACTGTTGTTACCCATTCTCGGAAACTCCATGAATATCAGGCTCCCCAGACATGTTTCAAGGTTATTTGTATATGTGTGGGATAATAGCTCTACTATCCACTTGTCCCTATTAGCCTTAGAAAGCAAAAAGGGTAGAGGGAAAGTAATAGTAAGAGTGGAAGAGGAAAAATAAACATGTAGAAGAATGAAAGGGACTAACTCCTTCAACTCACACCACTCAAAAACTCCTCGAATAGGTAACGCTTCCCCAGTAGAGAAGACTGTTGTTACCCATTCTCGGAAACTCCGTGAATATCAGGCTCCCCAGACATGTTTCAAGGCTATTGTGAATTTAATGTGAAAAAAAAACCCATTGGACCAGATCAAACAAATGAATAATAAAATTCAAACCATTTGTCCCTATTAGACTTAGAAAAGCAAAAAGGTAGAGGGAAAGTAATAGTGGAAGAAAAAGGGATAGTGGAAGAGGAAAAGAAACATGTAGAAAAATGAAAGGGACTAAATCCTTCAACTCACACCACTCAAAAACTCATAAACTCCTCGAATAGATAACGCTTCCCCAGTAGAGAAGAATGTTGTTACCCATTCTCGGAAACTCCGTGAACACCAGGCTCCCCAGACATGTTTCACGGCTATTGGCCGATCATCAGTGGGTGGACAGGTACCCTAGTATTGCAGACATGACGACCCAGTTGTGAAGCTAATCACACAATATGAGAGATGCCAAAAGGTGTATAAGACAATATTTAAAATTATTAAATGCACAAGGCAAAATACATTCAGAGTTTGGTATCTATATAATATTGGTGTGTAGATACACCATAGACAACTCTTAAAAATTAAAACTTAAAAAACTCTTAAACTTATTCGAAGTTTTAAGAGTTTTTTAAGTTTTAAAAAAACTTAAAAACTTAAAACTCAACTCTTAAAAAACTTATTCGAAGTAGTGCAATATCATGGCAACTCGTCGTGAAGGCAGAGTACAATATGAGAGAGAGCAAATGATGTCCACAACAACTACTTTGTAGTTTTTTAAGAGTTGTCTATGGTGTATCTACTCACCGATATTATATAGATACCAAACTCTTAATGTATTATGCCTTGTGCATTTAATAATTTTAAATATTGTCTTATACACCTTTTGTCATGGGGTCTTGTCAATGATATACAGAAATTTTGCTAGTAGGGAGAAGGAGGTGATTATTCCTTTGTATAAGACAATGGTCAGGCCACGACTTGAGTACTGCGCGCAGGTCTAGAGGCCTCATTTTAGTAAGGATGTAGAGTTGCTAGAACGAGTACAGAGAAGGGCAACAAGATTGGTGAGTGGAATGAAGGGGTGCTCTTACCAAGAAAGGCTTAAATTCTGAAAATTGCACCGTCTGGAGACCAGGCATCTGCGAGGTGAGATAATTGAGGTGTATAAGGCCTTGAATGGATTGAGCAGGCGGCTCAATGCTGACGGGATTCTTCCTCTTGCTCAGATTACGAACCTGAGGGGGCATAAATTCAAATTGAGGAAGGACAGTTGTAGAATAGATTCGGTTCGGAATAGATAAGGTTCGAAAAATTTGCCTTTAGCCAGCGGGTGGTTGATTGCTGGAACAAACTTCCATCTGTCGTTGTGGAAGTTGATAGCTTAATTAAATTCAAAGAAGAACTGGACAAACGTTTAGAGCGAATGGTTGTGTGAAATGGGAATTTTTTTTTTTTTTTTTTTTTTGTGGCTAATGCTGTATAAGCTTGCTTTGTTGAATCGCATGCCTTTACTAATGCTAATTCACATTTTACATTCCCATGTTACTCTATATTATCTGTTAGAGTTGTGTGGAAATAAATTAATACTGAGTGCATAACTTACAAACACTTTAATTTTTCATCGATATACAAACTTTATCCCGCGCGTGCTTATGAGAGGAAGCACGATCCTGAGAACAGAATTTAAATTAGGGAATCGGTCGTGTAATAAAATTAGAATTATTTGTTGTGTCAGAGCCAAGGTGGTGCTTCAAAAAAAAAAAAAAAAAAACAAAGACAGATTCAAGGTACGAAAAGTGTACAACAATGAGAAAATTTCTCCCCTCTCAATCAGGCAAGGTTGGTTTGCGATTACCCAATTAGAGCATAGTTAAGGTCGGTTTTCTGGCTTCCAAAACAAGAGAGGCTGGTCTTTTTTTTTTTTTTTTTTTGATTCTATTGCCAGATTTGGCGCCTCTGCTGCTCTAAACACAAACAACGAATTGATAAATCCATAGAATTCTGCTACTGTTTCAAGTTGACATATCCAGGAAACGAGACCAGTCTAGATCTTCAGATTCTTGACGTAGTCATCTCAGGAGAAATCATTCTTCCAGAAGTTCGCCATTACGTTTATTTTCACATTCGATCCGCACGAACAAGTTGGAAACAGATATTGCACACGAGTCCTAATCGTGACATTTGAAAATATTTCTTTGTCAAGTGATCTGCGTCCTTTGGGTGAACAACTTAGATTTCTGCCTGACTGCTGATCAACTCTGTTATTTATTTATTTATTTTATGTTATTTATTTATTATATTTTTTTTTGTGAGACCCGTCCAATTGTCCAGATAACATATAACTAGATTTCTCATGTTCATTGCAACTACAATTTCAGCTCCAGGAACTTGCGGCTGACTTCACTTTTCAACAAAATTGATTCAATGAAAGGTGCTATGTATTACTATTTTCTAAATTCATTCTTAATTTCTTATACCTGAAAATATACGTGTTTTTTTTTTATCTTCCTTTTCTTTCTCCTTTTAAAAATGTTTGTTATTGATGCTGTTCTTTTCTACTGTTTATAATTTTTTGCAGTTTTACTTTTCTGAAGTCAAATTGTCTGTATTTTGACACAGCGGTACACTTGCGGTTGAATAATGCGTGCTCTTACTCTGAATAAATAAAAAATAAAGAATTCTAGAAGTCCGTTGCTTGATTTCACAATCACATTTTATTGTTACGTTTATCTGTAGGGGCTGGATATGGAATGATTTTCATCGTTATACAGCCTCTCCATATTTGTAGACCTCTTTCGTGGAAGCAAGTGTCGAGCCCACATTTTAAAGTTCCATTACAGTTATTATTAATCAATAACTGTAATGGAACTTTAAGTTTATTGATAATAAGATTGATAATAATTATTTTATTTTTTTTATTTATTTTATTATTAATAAAATTCGTTTACAGTAAATTTGATAATTGATAATAATTGATAATAATAGATAATAATAATCAAGTTATTGATAATCAAGCTTAAATGCTCGTATCCAATCTGCACTGGTTGTATTCGCCGCTGAAGGAACCGCAACTTATTGGGACGCGTCTTCTCTGTTCTTTTTCGCAACTTCTTTTTTTTCTTTCTGCTTTTTCGTGGTTTCCAACTACAGTCCCATCTGACGATTCATTGTGTTTATCTGTTAATCTTTCTTTTCTCTGAAAACTGAGTTTCAGACCACATATTCCGCTAATCTGTGTTAACTTATTTTTATTTGCGTTTTCCATGGCGCTTCATTTTTTCCACTGGTATTTTTTATGTATATTTAACCGGTGAAGTTTATGTCCTCCACAAAAAATCCGCTACTTATCTCAAGGCTGTTTGATTTGGAGTTCGCAATTCTTGCGTATGCGGTGTACTTAGATGGAAGCATCACTCATTGCGATTTCAGTGTATTTTAACATTTTTTTAAACTGTCTTCATCATAAAAGTAATTATTTTTCTTTCTTCACTGTGAATTGAGTTCGCATTTTATGGTTACAGATTGGGTGTACAAACACACCAACGTCTACGTTTTTCATAGAGAAAATATCAATAAATCGAGCATTCTATAATCTGTGTTAATATCTTCCTTCCTTTGAACGACCTCCTCCGTAATTTTTCAGCGTTTGAGGTAATCAAAAAACGGCATTTTGTTTTTCTTTATTTTATTTCAATTTCTTTTTTCTTCTTTATTTTTCTGTGTTGCTTTAAGATATTCCTTTACGTATTTCTTGCTCAAACTGAAATCGAGATATGAAACCATTACAAATATGAAAATTCATTAGAAATATGGAATTAGAAATATGAAACTCTACGAGATAACAGATTTACAAAATGAGAGAGAAAATAACTTTTAATCTTTGTATATACAATGCTATGTACAAAGTTGACTGGTTTTGGGTGGAAGCAATCAAGACCATGAGCACTGTGTCTGTAAACTGCGTTTATTTCGGTGGATCTGTCTGTTGTGTGAGAAAACCCATGTAATCTTCTCCTCAGGCTAAGACTTTCTCCTCCAGTTCGAGACTGAATTCAAATTCTGACACTTTTTCACGTAGTGTGGAAATACAGCCAATATAATACAGGGTTATCGCGCGACCCATTCAATGGTGGGTACTACAGTAACTGTACTACCCACCATTGAATGCAAAAGAGCACATGATATTGGACATGGAGCTTGATATTTTTAGATGTGAAATCTAAACTTGTGATATCAATGATGTTTGAAGAGCAGCACAATTTTTGTTAGTGCAGTGCGTAATATGGACTTTTTCCGATTAGAACATGTATTTATTTTGGAACTTTACCTTGCATCCAAAACATTTTTTGGAATTCCAAGAGATATTCAATAATGAATATCCAAACAGCTGTGTACCGAAGACAATGGTTCATCTCATTTTACAGTGCCAAAAGGTAGTGTGAATGACAATAAATATAATAGAAGACAAACTACAAGAGGGCTAAGAAGCATTTTTGAAATTACAGGATTATATCTCCTGGAAAATATTTTATAGGAGATATAATCCCGTACGACAACCGGCATTGATGTCAAAGCCTGGATAATTGTGCGGTTTTTGGTACGGGAGTACACATCAGGCTAAGTTGTGTGAGAATTCAAACAGATTAAGCAGCTGAGGAAACACATTCTCATTGGTTTCGTTTCCTTCGTCCAGGGATAAATGTTCTGGACAACCTCTTTCACTTTGAGAAGTCTGGTTGTATTTGGCCAGTTAGTTGAACAGCCAGAACAATCATATGTGATGCGCAGAAAATCTTCGCTCTGTAATTGAAAGGCTCTCGCATTCACGAAGGTAAGTTTTTGGCGTGCCGTCTTATGTAGTAGCAGTACAGTGCCGACTTTCTTCAATGAGACGGTGACCGCTGAGGTGTACTGCCAGGATATTATTTGCCACGATATCTATATAATGTAATTCCGGTATAGTTTCTCAACCGGAATAGATTCCCCATGCGCTACATAATTCAGTAATTAACGTGCAAATGCCACCGCTGTTCATAACGTATTTTTTGTACAGTCATTGGCCGCTTAATTTGTTATATCTAGTTAATACCGAATAGGTGCATCTTTAGCACTAGAAACAGCCTAGATTCATGGCAGTGCGGATTCAAGGTGTCGAAACAGTTCCACAGGGATGCTGGTCCATGTGAACTCAGTTGCTTCCCACAGTTGCAAATTCGATGGTTACTGATCTCTTCTCCGAAGAGCTCATTCCACCTCATCGCGTAGTTGCTAAATTGATTAAGAGCTTGCAACGGGGGGAGAGAACCAAAGCAATAGGATGAATTCACTCTCATGTTTCTGGAACCAGTTCGGTAGAAGGACATGGAGCATTATCCTGTTGGAAGACGCATTCGCAGATGTATACACTGCAGCTATGAAAGGTTGCGCCTAGTGGGAAGTGTGTTTAGTGTCAAACGGCACCTGGGGGTTCTCCCATCGCCTCGTAATATACATTGTCATGTGGAACAGAACACTGTTGAGGCCAGAGATTTAAAAGTGTGTGGATATTTACATGTGTAGTGTCGTGTACCGTTGTTCATCTGGTCATTTAGCCGCTGGGCCCCTAATGGGACCCAACGTTGCCCACACTCCACTAAGTGGAGGCAGACGAGGTACACCAGTATTATATATTATAGGTATTTTGTCTGGCAAGTAATGCCACCTAATTTCCTAAGATTTCAGTTGCTAGGACCTAAAAAAATCCTGAGATTTCAGTGGCTAGGATCTTAAAAAAACAAACAAAAAAAAACGCTATAGATATTGGTCAGCCAAAAGGAGTAGTAGTTATTCGATTTGATGTTATTAAGTTTTTGTGTGTAGGGCTCAAGCAATTTAGCGATGATTCGAACGCTAGTAGTTGTAAGTTAGAGGGGGAAAAAGACAGAGATACAGGGTCCATAGAGAGGATGACCCCCAAATCAGTGGAGCAGGCCCATGCCCCACCAGAGGGAAAGGAGCATATGTTTGTACCAGTGGATATGTCTATACATGTCTATACCAGTCTCTTTAAAGTCCTTTCCGTGAGTGTTTTCAAGTTTGGGAACTCAGTCTATTTTGGTTGGATGTATGCTATTATGAGGGTAGTACCAGCCTGCCTTTATTCCCATCAGTCACATTTGGTAATTTTACTACTTCTGTGGACCCCTGGCAGTGAGCCAAAGGAGCCCTCAGAGGAAGGGTATCAAATCTGGTATAGTCCAGTAATTTCTGAGTCAATTCAGGTATGTTCAGTTATGTAGAGATTTTGTCATTCAGTGGGCATGGGAAGGTTATATATTTGGTCTATTGAGTTGGCACAGGGACTGGTTGAAGAGCCTGTCTCTGCAAGTTTCGGCGAATTTCAATAATGTTTTGAGCATACTTGGAGAAGGCCTTGAGCTTTTTTTTTTCCGGATGGGTCCGTGAACTGATGCTGTTTCGCTATTCTGGTCCTCCAATATCCGTATTTTTAAATGGCAGCAGAGATTCAAGACTACACCCAATTTTGGAGTCAGTAGTTTTGAAACACGATAAACGCTGGCAGCAATCCCATATGCGCACCGCGCACCAACAACAATCGCCTGATCTGACCTAGTGAGTGACTGAACACTCGCGCTCATGTACGCGCTCTCCCAGTCATCTGATCAAGTACAGCATGTTTAGTATGATTTTTTTCCATTTCTAATTTGTGTCCTGTTTGCATTTGTGTATGTATGTACCTTTCTTGCTGAGGAAGGGATTCATTACCCCGAAAGCTACTTGTCGTGTATTAAAACCTTTTAAATTTATTGTAGTTACTGCTCCCACTGGTTCTGCTGTTAGAATTAGCATTAGCATTAGTAGAGACATATGATGCAAGAAAGCAAGCTTATTCAGCATCAGCCAAAAAAAAAAAAAAAAAAACAAACACCACTCCCATTTCACCCCTCCGTTCGCTCGAAATACCTGTCCAGTTGAGCCTTAAATTTGTTTAGGCTATCAACTTCAACAACAAGAGATGGAAGTCGGTTCTACCAACCAACCACCCGCTGGCCAAAGGCAAATTTCCGCACATCTATCCGACATCCGTCCTTCCTCAATTTGAATTTATGCCCTCTGAGCTGATTATTCTGAGCAAGATGAAGAATCCCATTGGTATTGAGCGTGCTCAAACCATTCAAAGCCTTATACACCTCTATCAGATCACCTCGCAGGTGCCTAGTCTCCAGACTCTGTAATTTGCAAAACTTAAGCCTTTCTTCGTAAGAGCAACCCTTTGTTCCATTCAATAATCTTCTGTACCCGTTCCAGAAGCTCTAAATCCTTCTTGAAATGAGGCCTCCAGACCTGTATACAGTACTCAAGATGTGGCCTAACCATTACCTTTTACAAGGGAATAATCACCTCCTTATCCCTGCTAGAAAAATTCCTGTATATCATTGACAAGACACCATGAGCTACTCTTGCATCTTGTCTGCACTGCTCAGAGAACTTCATATCTGCCTGTACAATTACTCCCAGGTCCTTTTTATTCTCCACCACTGTCAGTGTAGTACCGCAGAGTTGATACGTTGCTCTGCGGTTACTGTTTCCCATATGTAGTACTTTACATTTGTCAATGTTAAACTTCATTTGCCACCTCTCAGCCCATCTGTTCAACCTTTCCAGATCCTGTTGCAGAAGCATAGCGTCAGTGGTGTCCTTAACAACCCTGCCAACCTTTGTATCATCTGAAAACGTGGACATTAAACTTGATATCCCATCATCAATATCATTCATAAACACCAAAAACAACAACGGACCCAACACTGAACCCTGAGGAACTCCAATAATAACATCAGTCCACGTTGAGCAGTGTCCATTGATTACCACTCTCTGTCTTTTGCCACTCAACCATCCCCTTATCCATAGCAGCAATTTGCCTCCAATGCCACACTGCTCCAATTTGTGCAGCAGTCATCCATGTGGAACAGTATCAAAAGCCTTTCTAAGATCCAAATATATAATATCAAAGTTATTCCTTGCATCCAGTTCTTTTGTGACTACATCATATTATCCAATCAATTTGGTCAGGCAAGACCTGCCCTTAACAAAACCATGCTGCGTCTCAGCTATAACTGAATTCTTGTCTAGATGATCCTGCAGTGTTTCTTTAACCAGTGCCTCCATTAATTTACCTGGAACAGAAGTTAAACTGACAGATCTCTAATTACTTGTGTCAGCCTTTGATCCTCCTTTGTGAATTGGGGATACATTTGCACTTCTCCAGTCTATGGGTACCTCCCCTGGGTCCAAAGAAGCTCTCATAATTATGGCTAGGGGTTTGCTTACTTCCTTTGCTGCCTCCTTTAATATAACTGGATAGATCCCATCCACCGCAGGTGCCTTTTTTATGTTTATCCTCAACAATTTCTCTTCCACTTTCCTCTCAGTTATTACAAAATCATCCAGCTCACTGCCGATGTTTACTTTACCTACATCATTCTCCTTCCCTCATTCGTGAATGTAGATGCAAAATACTCGTTTAGATTGTTAGCCACCTGAGCAGGATCCTCAACTGTTGAACCATCAATATCCAGTGGACCAATGTGATTCATCCCTTTCCTTCTTGAGTTTAAATAGGTAAAGAACTCTTTTCTGTTTTTCTTTGCATCCTTTGCCAAGGATTTCTCGTAGTCTGCCTTTGCCTGCCTAATCTCCTTTGTGACTTGGTTACAGACCAACTTATATCTATCATAGGCTTCCATGTCACCCATTAATTTGTATGTATCCCATGCATTTTTATTCTCTGCCACATGTCTCATTAGTTCATCTGACAACCATTTTGGCCTAAACCTTGAACAATATTTCTTAGTTGGTATATAAAGCCTGGTAGCCTCCAAGATTAGTTCCTTGAATGCTTCCCATTTTGAGTTTGCTGTTGGTAATATCATTAGTTGGTCCCACTGTATAGAATGTAAATACTGTCTCAGACCATCATAGTCGCCTTTACGAAAACAAAAACCCTTCCCTTTACCTCTGATGGTAGTTACCTCCTCGAGTAAATCCCACTTCAACACACTGTGATCACTGCCACCTAGTGGTTCATTTATCTGCAGATTCTTAATGCATGAAGAATCACTACTGATAATCAGATCAAGAGTATTGCTCCCTCTTGTTGCCTCACGAACATGCTGATGTAGAAAACAATCATCCAATAAATCCACAAAAGCCTTGCTAGTGTGCGAGTGACCAACCCACAAATTCCAATTAATATCCGGGAAATTAAAATCCCCCATTATAAGACTCTCTGATTTACTGGCCCACTCTATTTCACTGTACAATATCTTATTATACTCATCAGAGTCATTAGGCCTATAGCACACTCCTGCTCTCAATTTTGATTTCCCTATGCTTATGTCACACCAAACTGACTCGACACTGCCCTGTGCACCGATGTCAACTGGCTTCACTTCCCTGGACTTTATGTGTTTCTTAACTAATAGTATAACCCCTCCTCCCCTCCTGTCCTGTCTATCCTTTCTATACACATTGTGTTCCCCAAATTCCAGTTCCGCATTCTTCATATCTGTGTGACACTACATCTCTGATATCCCAACAATATCTGCCTTTGTTGTTTTGAGCAATACCTCAAATTCATCAAATTTATTAACAAAACTCCTAGCATTGGTGCACACGCAGGTATACATGCGCCTGTTTCTATTCTTGGCTACCCTAACACAACCCATGTGCTTACTTGTACCGCAAAGACTCCCAGCAGTCTCTGAAATATCCTGCATCTTGTTTTTCAGGCTTCTGCCAATTTCAATAGACGTGGTCTTAATAGACCACGTCAGGCCTATTAAGTTTGCACGGGAGGAACCTTTATGGGCTTCTTCACATCGTGATACAAATAGTGGTAGTGTTAGTTGCATTTTTTTTCCTTCTTAGAAACTCGTGTCTTTCATCTTTCAAAAATAAATAAATATTTATTTGTATATAGGGAAAGTGGAACTGCCCGTCACTTTCCCTTTTTTTTTCAAGTTCCCTGAGCAGCTGAGGCCCTCAGCTGAAGTCGCTTTTTAAAGACATTAGAAGCGAAGTCTTGCAAGGCTCTGAAATTTCCGGCATTATCCATAACAACACTGACATTCTCTTCTGATAATTCAGCAACCAGACTCAATAGTGTGCGCCTGAATTGTACATACTGTGGGCAATGCAGGAGAATATCCCAGGTCTCAAAACCGCTACAAGTACAAAACGGGTCTGGTTCTAAACCACGCTCAAAAAGCTTAGCCCTCAAGGAGCCATGCCCCGTTAACAAATAGGAGGCATACGTTTTAGGCGTGAACCATAAATTTATACCTGGAGATGCAGAGTAATCAGCTTGTTGAATGTATCTCTTTGTGGTTAGGCTATATTGACTCTCATCCCATCTTTGTTGTCATATTCCTGTTAGCCTCTCTCCAGATGCTAATCTTTTCCTGTTTTATATCATTTACAAGATCAGATATTATGCTACGCACAGTAATCGAAAGACCCTTCTTTAGTTTGTACAGCATTCTACGATATGTAATGTCTAGATCTAAGGACATCACTCCTCCCAAGACTTGTAGGGCCTTGTTTGAAGTGATTCTAGGAATATTAAGTATCGTCAGTAATACGCATCTCTGCAAAGAAATTAACTTAGTTTTCATCTTTACTTTGATAACGTTTTGATGCCAGACACTAGCTGCATAGGATACCACAGACAGGAAAATTGTTTTGTAGAATAGTAATAAAGTTTTCTTAGTCAGGCCCCAATATTTCTTGGAGATCCTGACCACCGATGCAGTAAAATTCCGAATTTGTTCTTTAAATCAGAGACATGTGGCTGGAAACTCACCCTATCATCTAATAGAACACCTAGATACTTGGTCTGAGGTACATAAGTTATCTGTCTGTTATTGAGTAAGATCTGTTAGTGTAGGAGGTCTGTTATAATTAAAATATTTACCGAGAGTCATAAAGTTTGTCGTGCTTTGAGAAATTTTCAGTTTGTTAGTATTGGCCCAGGATAACAAATCATCGGTAATAGGTTGCATCTTCTCTTCAAGGATTTTTCTTGACCTTCCTTTGACAGCCACCGCCAAGTCATCAGCGTAAGCAATTTTGAGTACATTGTGATGCATTCTCAAGAGCCATTGATCCAGGACTGCATTCCAGAGGAGAGGCCGCAACACCGATCCCTGGGGGCATCCTCTGTAAACCTGAGATTTATAAGATGCTTAGCACTAACCTTGATTGACCGTTGACAAAAACAAGGCCGTAAGACTTTGTTGACATAATCGTCGCAATCTGCAGACCACAAAGACCTGAGGACGCTTTCCCACCACAACGAGTCGAAAGTACCCTGGAATTCCACAAACAGGGCCAGGACATATTTGGATGCAGAGTTTTGTGCAAAAGAAGTCTGAGTTATTATTGCTTCCTCAGTTGATTTTCCTTTTTTAAAACCAAACTGAAATTTAGAACAGAGTTGTTTTTTTTTCTAGCATCTTTTGAAGTCTTGGGGCCAAAAGTCTCTCAAAGAGCTTTCCTAAGTTCGCCAGCAGCGAGATAGGTCTATAAGCACGGGGATCTGATGTTGGTTTCCCCGGCTTATGAAGGATCTTTAACAGAGTCACTTTCCACTGCCAAGAAAATCTCCCTTTAGGAGGCATTTATTCATAAGATTTAATGTGTGTTTAGGGCCAAACGGTACCAGGGGTTTTCCCATTCTCCGCGTAGTTTACACTGTGGGTGATCCAGTTGACTCATCAGTCAGAAATTTAAAAGTATATAAACACTGTATATGTGTGATGCCATGTACCGTTGTTGGCAGGATCCGCCAGAGTACTCTAGCATCAGTGGTGCACCCGGTCAGCCTCCCCGTGGCACGGTGTGGTAACGTCGGGTCCCACTAGGGGCTCGGCGGCTAATAGACCGGAGGAACAAAGGGCACAACACAATATACAGCACATGACCCCCACATACTTCAAATCTCTGGCCCGATACAATGCATACCCGCGGAGATGGGAGAAATCCCAGGAGCCGTTAGACACTAACATACCTACCTTACACCTTTTACCTTACCGTTGTTCTTCTGGTCCTTTAGCCGCCAGAACACTGCTGATAGTCGACGTTGCCCCACTTTTTCCCCGTGGTGGCAACCAGGTACATCAGTATTTTTAGATAAGTATCTGGCAGGTCCTGTCACTTAATTTTCTGGGATTTCAGTGGCTACGACCTAAAAAAAAGTAAAAAAAAAAAAAAAAAATATATATATGTATTTATATATGATCGCGAGAGGGAAGCGCTAGAATTTAGATCGTTGACTTTTGATTGTGTGGGGCGTTCACATTGCTAGCAAGTAATCTGCACGGTAACACAGTGGCATCGTTACCGTCCTCCCCACATCGGGTAGAAAAGGCCCGGGTTCGAATCCCGTCGATGACGCGAGGAACTTTAATGGGCTTTTTTCACTCTTGGCTGATTTAGTCGGTCACAGGCGTAGAAATATGGAGCCGATAGGGAAGGCAACTCCAGATTACAGTGGGGCATGCCCATGCCCCACCAGAGGGAAAAGAAGGGAGTGGCGGGAAGGGGAGGGGAAAGTAAGCAGTCTTCCCCACGCCAGGGAGTGGAGTAAAGTACGTCAGGCAACGGAACTGGCCCAGATCGCCAAAAGGGTGTAGATGCAGGGTGGCCACAGCCCGGGCGCCGAGGCATGAGGTCTGCCCCATCCATGATTCCTTGGAGTCCAGTCAGGATACTTCAGTCTAGATTTTGGTTCAAGTCTGTCAGATATTTGTGCAAGTCCTGCTTGGTCATTTGTTTGGTATTCACTCATGGGATCCAAGTCCCATCCATTGATCGATGTTCAATAGAATGGGGTTCAATCGCCATCAGGGTGGACTCCGTCCACAGTCGGCATGCAGGAGATCAGGACATTCAACCAGGTTGTGGGTGTTGGTCCGATTGCTGCCCGTGCAGGTCGTGCAGTGTCATTTGTTGAGGTTCTCACATGGGATCGATGTTCCATCTATGGCTCAGTATTGGAAGAGTGGAATTTAGTTACAGCTGGTGAATGGACCAGTTTTCTCTTGGTGCATCAAGTTTTTGTGAGGTTGTGAATGCTCTCCAATTATTATTTGTGACATACATTCCTTTTGAGTTTTGTTTTGGTTAATTGGGCTTCTGTTTGCTCAGTTTATGGACTACCACAACGTTCGTGAGACTTCAGATGCAGTGAGTATGGAAAGCCGTAGTTATCCTGGTTGTTCTGGGTTTGCCGGCGGAGGTAGGGTATGGCATCTTGCGAATTGGCACACTGAGCAAAGTTGGTGAGGGCATTGTAGGTTGCCTCATCCTCCAATAGGTAGTGTTCCTGATTTTTGGAGTTAAACCGGATTCGTGTGATGAGGTGACCACGGAGATCTTCGTATAGCACACACTCATGGAGCAGGTGGTCCCAGGTCTCGAGGGAGCCACATGCGCAAGCTGGGTTGAATATGTGTGTGGTGGAAATCTGCCACCACACACAGAAGATGGGTTGTCTCGTGTACTCGGAATAGGGTAATTTACTAATTGGTCTTATAACGAATCGCTGGCTAAAATGTGGTTTTCATATTTGTGTTGTAGAGCTTAAATCTACGAACCGAGCTCCATGTTAATACATTGCTCGGAGACCATTTTCGTTGTAATTGGTTGTTTTGGACACATTAAAGTACTTTGGCCATGTTGCGTCATTTCATATGATTTTTTTTTTTTTTTTTTTTCCGCATGCTGGACAAGTGTGTACTCACGGGATAAATTTGCCCAAGCGGGTAGCACAGTGATTACGAGGTTCATTTCCCTTCTCTCTCAAAGTATCAGGCTATTATCCAGCTAAGCAGGCAAGGTGACTACAGAATACATGCAATTTACAAACACATTACACTGATGCCTCATGGCCATGACGGCTTTGGTGCAAAAAAGAGAAAACGACTGTTTGTTATTTGAGCCCACTAAACACTTACGCTGTGATTCCTTATTGAGTTCAAAGAACAGTGAGCTTTGTAATATATAATACGCTGCACAATGAAACTAAATTTTGCAGCTGCTTTAAGAAAAAACAGGTGATTTAATAAAAAAAACTTTTTTTTTTATTTGATGCAACAAACATTTTTCTCTCTCTCTCCTCTAACTAAGTTCATTCTCTCAGGTAATGCCCTATTTATATATTCTGTGGCCTTGACTTACATATTTTTAGTATCCCTAAAAATAAGGCCGTGGGAAACAGTCTTTTTCCGTTATGCACTTTGCCAGGGCACTTTCCAATAGTCACTATGCCAGGGCACTTTCCATTAGGCACTATGCCTACGAAAAAAAAAAAAAAAAAAAATAGGGACCAGAAAAATTTAAATTCAGATAGAATTTGGCGATTTTATTCCAATTGTATAAAATTCTACAATTAATTTTTGCACACAGATTTCTAAGATAAATTCTTTCTTTGGCTTCTTCAGAAGCTAGCAAAATCATTAACAATGTCATCAAAGTTCGTATTGCTTGTTAGTGCCTGAATAAGTTTTGTGGAAACAACTTTAAAACTTTTGATGTTTGATATAATTTGGGCCTGTGAGCGCAAAAAGATGGTCATGGCGGGGAGAGAGTGTCCTGGACCAACAGTAGTTTGTTCAAGGGTTCCTGCTATTTTAGGGCCCTGAAAAAACCACACTACTGCATCTCGTCGAATTTGGCCTTGCTAATAGATCATGCTTAAACTGAGTTATGGTTATTTGCTCGACTGTCCTCGCTGGTAGCTCAGTGGTCATAATCACTGTCTACCGTGTGGAAAAATCCCGTCCGTGACTCCAGCAACTTTTATGGGCATTTTTCACATCGTTGGTTGGCGTCAGGCGATGATAGCAAGGGTTTTTTTTCCGTCCAGAAAAATAAGCAAACTGACCAGAGCCAGAGAACACACGCAATTTACAGACATAATATGCATGAGTGGATGGGTTCCTTCTTCCTCTCTGTTTCTGGTAACCCTAATGTGAACAATTTATTTATTTATATCATTTGCTCCAATGTCGTACTTGCCCAGAACAGCAGAGATATTGCTCCACGAAGTACCATCCCATTGCTCTACTAGCTCTTGGTGTTCAAAGACATCTGCTCACTATTGAATAAATAAATAAATAAATAAATTTCGCGCCAGCTGCATCAAAAAAAGTGCCGTCACTTTCAGGTCACCACAAATATAATACACTTGTTTATCATGATTGGTACCTTTTTAAATCACCTATATATCTTGTACTTCCATGAATTCTTTCATACACTGGTGTGCAAAATTTAAGGACCAGTCAGGTTTTCACCTGTAGCTTCTCATAGGAGTGACCTGGATATGGGAAAAGCATACCAAAGGAACCTCGTGAGATACAGAAATGATGAAGGTAACACCACCGACACAACACCGGAAACAAAACGGTACAGAGGGACTTTATTCAAAAATGGCAACGTAGCACTAAAACCATGATACAGATGCACCACTGCCAAAGATGGAACAAAGGGAAGAGGTGGTCCTCAGTAGGAGATATGGCCACCTCTAATGTCAATGCAGGATTTGCACCGCCTGTTCATACTTAGAACAATGTTGATAAGTTCTTGCAGTAACATCGTCCATCCCTCTGTCAGCGCCATCTTCAGCTGGTGAACATTTTCGGTGGGTATGGACGTGCCGCTAGGCGGTTTCCCAGAGCTTCCCATATGTGTTCAATGGGATTTAGATCGACGGAAACGGGCAGGCCAATCCATACAAACAATGTCCTCACTTTCCAAAAGCATATCAACAGCTGCAGTGCGATGGGATGTGGCGTTATCATTCATAAACAATAACTCGGGGCCAATGGCACCTCGGAACAGACGCACATGGGGTAGGATTACCTCAGTACAGTAGCGTGCACCGTTAAAGTACCACCTTCCAGTATCTGGAGTTGTGTACGTCCATCCAAGATAACGTCCCCCCCCCCAGACAAGAACACCTCGATCGCCATATCGATCCCTTTCAGTGATGTTTGCAGGGTGATACCGTGTGCCAACCTCTCGCCAGATTAGCTGACTTCAAGAATCGCTGCTGAGACTGAATCTGCTCTCATCAGTAAAGATTACCTTAAGTAAAGATTTTGTGGTTGTATCCTTTAGAAATAGTGTTGGTCCTTAAATTTTGCACACCAGCGCATGAACAGCATGTGAATCTGATTTTGCATATTGCCTCAGAAATGTAACTGATACGCTTTCTTAATCCATAACAAAATAATGTGGAAGTCAACGATTCAAAATGCAGTGTACTGACTTTTGAGCCTCATGGCAGATCGATCGCATATAAATAAAACATTGATTTCTCTCCTTGTATTTAGGAATCAATTTTAGTAATTGGAATCAATTTAATTAATTCTAATGGCTCTTTTATGCTCACATAAACTATTTTCCACGTTCCAATTAAAGAAAGAAGAGAAAACAGATTATTTACGATTATTGTAAAAGAGAATACGGGCAGACTCGGGCAGTTAATGCAATTCAAACTTATTGATTTTAATTTGGATGCTTTAATAAATCTAAAGATCTTAATTGTTATAAAAATGAACCATACAATAGTTTTGTTTTGATTAACTTTCACAACAGAACTACTATCCAGTTATCAGTTGTGTATTTTACCTGGTTTGAATTTTAGTCAAGGTTTTTATATTGGTAATTGATATTGAAAAAGATCTGAGGTTAACTGTGCAGTCAGATATGAAATTATCTGTGTAGTGTGGACAGGCTGCCAGAGTAGTCATGGGGTCTTGTCAATGATATACAGGAATTTTGCTAGTAGGGAGAAGGAGGTGATTATTCCTTTGTATAAAACAATGGTCAGGCCACGACTTGAGTACTGCGCGCAGGTCTAGAGGCCTTATTTTAGTAAGGATGTAGAGTTGCTAGAACGAGTACAGAGAAGGGCAACAAGATTGGTGAGTGGAATGAAGGGGTGCTCTTACCAAGAAAGGCTTAAATTCTGAAAATTGCACCGTCTGGAGACCAGGCATCTGCGAGGTGAGATAATTGAGGTGTATAAGGCCTTGAATGGATTGAGCAGGCGGCTCAATGCTGACGGGATTCTTCCTCTTGCTCAGATTACGAACCTGAGGGGGCATAAATTCAAATTGAGGAAGGACAGTTGTAGAATAGATTCGGTTCGGAATAGATAAGGTTCGAAAAATTTGCCTTTAGCCAGCGGGTGGTTGATTGCTGGAACAAACTTCCATCTGTCGTTGTGGAAGTTGATAGCTTAATTAAATTCAAAGAAGAACTGGACAAACGTTTAGAGCGAATGGTTGTGTGAAATGGGAATTTTTTTTTTTTTTTTTTTTTTGTGGCTAATGCTGTATAAGCTTGCTTTGTTGAATCGCATGCCTTTACTAATGCTAATTCACATTTTACATTCCCATGTTACTCTATATTATCTGTTAGAGTTGTGTGGAAATAAATTAATACTGAGTGCATAACTTACAAACACTTTAATTTTTCATCGATATACAAACTTTATCCCGCGCGTGCTTATGAGAGGAAGCACGATCCTGAGAACAGAATTTAAATTAGGGAATCGGTCGTGTAATAAAATTAGAATTATTTGTTGTGTCAGAGCCAAGGTGGTGCTTCAAAAAAAAAAAAAAAAAAACAAAGACAGATTCAAGGTACGAAAAGTGTACAACAATGAGAAAATTTCTCCCCTCTCAATCAGGCAAGGTTGGTTTGCGATTACCCAATTAGAGCATAGTTAAGGTCGGTTTTCTGGCTTCCAAAACAAGAGAGGCTGGTCTTTTTTTTTTTTTTTTTTGATTCTATTGCCAGATTTGGCGCCTCTGCTGCTCTAAACACAAACAACGAATTGATAAATCCATAGAATTCTGCTACTGTTTCAAGTTGACATATCCAGGAAACGAGACCAGTCTAGATCTTCAGATTCTTGACGTAGTCATCTCAGGAGAAATCATTCTTCCAGAAGTTCGCCATTACGTTTATTTTCACATTCGATCCGCACGAACAAGTTGGAAACAGATATTGCACACGAGTCCTAATCGTGACATTTGAAAATATTTCTTTGTCAAGTGATCTGCGTCCTTTGGGTGAACAACTTAGATTTCTGCCTGACTGCTGATCAACTCTGTTATTTATTTATTTATTTTATGTTATTTATTTATTATATTTTTTTTTGTGAGACCCGTCCAATTGTCCAGATAACATATAACTAGATTTCTCATGTTCATTGCAACTACAATTTCAGCTCCAGGAACTTGCGGCTGACTTCACTTTTCAACAAAATTGATTCAATGAAAGGTGCTATGTATTACTATTTTCTAAATTCATTCTTAATTTCTTATACCTGAAAATATACGTGTTTTTTTTTTATCTTCCTTTTCTTTCTCCTTTTAAAAATGTTTGTTATTGATGCTGTTCTTTTCTACTGTTTATAATTTTTTGCAGTTTTACTTTTCTGAAGTCAAATTGTCTGTATTTTGACACAGCGGTACACTTGCGGTTGAATAATGCGTGCTCTTACTCTGAATAAATAAAAAATAAAGAATTCTAGAAGTCCGTTGCTTGATTTCACAATCACATTTTATTGTTACGTTTATCTGTAGGGGCTGGATATGGAATGATTTTCATCGTTATACAGCCTCTCCATATTTGTAGACCTCTTTCGTGGAAGCAAGTGTCGAGCCCACATTATAAAGTTCCATTACAGTTATTAATAATCAATAACTGTAATGGAACTTTAAGTTTATTGATAATAAGATTGATAATAATTATTTTATTTTTTTATTTATTTTATTATTAATAAAATTCGTTTACAATAAATTTTATAATAGTTGATAACAATTGATAATAATATTGATAATAATAATATTGATAATAATAATATTGATAATATTTGATAATAATATAATAGATTATAATAGATAATAATTGATAAGTGAAATTCTCGTATCCATATCCGCCTTCTGTGTTCTTTTTCGCAGACTTCTTTTTCTTCTTTCTGCTTTTTCGTGGTGTTTCCAACTACAGTCCCATCTGACGATTCATTGTGTTTATCTGTTAATCTTTCTTTTCTCTGAAAACTGAGTTTCAGACCACATATTCCGCTAATCTGTGTTAACTTATTTTTATTTGCGTTTTCCATGGCGCTTGATTTTTTCCACTGGTATTTTTTATGTATATTTAACCGGTGAAGTTTATGTCCTCCACAAAAAATCCGCTACTTATCTCAAGGCTGTTTGATTTGGAGTTCGCAATTCTTGCGTATGCGGTGTACTTAGATGGAAGCATCACTCATTGCGATTTCTGTGTATTTTAACATTTTTTTAAACTGTCTTCATCATAAAAGTAATTATTTTTCTTTCTTCACTGTGAATTGAGTTCGCATTTTATGGTTACAGATTGGGTGTACAAACACACCAACGTCTTCGTTTTTCATAGAGAAAATATCAAATATCTTCTTTATATCTTCTTTATTTTTCTGTGTTGCTTTAAGACATTCCTTTACGTATTTCTTGCTCAAACTGAAATCGAGATATGAAACCATTACAAATATGAAAATTCATTAGAAATATGGAATTAGAAATATGAAACTCTACGAGATAACAGATTTACAAAATGAGAGAGAAAATAACTTTTAATCTTTATATATACAATGCTATGTTCAAAGTCTGGTTTCGGGTGGAAGCAATCAAGACCATGAGCACTGTGTCTGTAAACTGCGTTTATTTCGGTCGGTGTGTCTGTTTTGTGAGAAAACCCATGTACTCTTCTCCTCAGGCTAAGACTTTCTCCTCCAGTTCGAAACTGAATTCAAATTCTGACGCTTTTTCACGTAGTGTGGAAATACAGCCAATATAATACAGGGTTATCGCGCGACCCATTCAATGGTGGGTACTACAGTAACTGTACTACCCTCCATTGAATGGCAAAAGAGCACATGATATTGGACATGGAGCTTGATATTTTTAGATGTGAAATCTAAACTTGTGATATCAATGATGTTTGAAGAGCAGCACAATTTTTGTTAGTGCAGTGCGTAATATGGACTTTTTCCGATTAGAACATGTATTTATTTTGGAACTTTACCTTGCATCCAAAACATTTTTTGGAATTCCAAGAGATATTCAATAATGAATATCCAAACAGCTGTGTACCGAAGACAATGGTTCATCTCATTTTACAGTGCCAAAAGGTAGTGTGAATGACAATAAATATAATAGAAGACAAACTACAAGAGGGCTAAGAAGCATTTTTGAAATTACAGGATTATATCTCCTGGAAAATATTTTATAGGAGATATAATCCCGTACGATAACCGGCATTGATGTCAAAGCCTGGATAATTGTGCGGTTTTTGGTACGGGAGTACACATCAGGCTAAGTTGTGTGAGAATTCAAACAGATTAAGCAGCTGAGGAAACACATTCTCATTGGTTTCGTTTCCTTCGTCCAGGGATAAATGTTCTGGTCAACCTCTTTCACTTTGAGAAGTCTGGTTGTATTTGGCCAGTTAGTTGAACAGCCAGAACAATCATATGTGATGCGCAGAAAATCTTCGCTCTGTAATTGAAAGGCTCTCGCATTCACGAAGGTAAGTTATTGGCGTGCCGTCTTATGTAGTAGCAGTACAGTGCCGACTTTCTTTAATGAGACGGTGACCGCTGAGGTGTACTGCCAGGATATTATTTGCCACGATATCTATATAATGTAATTCCGGTATAGTTTCTCAACCGGAATAGATTCCCCATGCGCTACATAATTCAGTAATTAACGTGCAAATGCCACCGCTGTTCATAACGTATTTTTTGTACAGTCATTGGCCGCTTAATTTGTTATATCTAGTTAATACCGAATAGGTGCATCTTTAGCACTAGAAACAGCCTAAATTCATGGCAGTGCGGATTCAAGGTGTCGAAACAGTTCCACAGGGATGCTGGTCCATGTGAACTCAGTTGCTTCCCACAGTTGCAAATTCGATGGTTACTGATCTCTTCTCCGAAGAGCTCATTCCACCTGATCGCGTAGTTGCTAAATTGATTAAGAGCTTGCAACGGGGGGAGCGAACCAAAGCAATAGGATGAATTCACTCTCATGTTTCTGGAACCAGTTCGGTAGAAGGACATGGAGCATTATCCTGTTGGAAGACGCATTCGCAGATGTATACACTGCAGCTATGAAAGGTTGCGCCTAGTGGGAAGTGTGTTTAGTGTCAAACGGCACCTGGGGGTTCTCCCATCGCCTCGTAATATACATTGTCATGTGGAACAGAACACTGTTGAGGCCAGAGATTTAAAAGTGTGTGGATATTTACATGTGTAGTGTCGTGTACCGTTGTTCATCTGGTCATTTAGCCGCTGGGCCCCTAATGGGACCCAACGTTGCCCACACTCCACTAAGTGGAGGCAGACGAGGTACACCAGTATTATATATTATAGGTATTTTGTCTGGCAAGTAATGCCACCTAATTTCCAAAGATTTCAGTTGCTAGGACCTAAAAAAATCCTGAGATTTCAGTGGCTAGGATCTTAAAAAAAACAAACAAAAAAAACTCTATAGATATTGGTCAGCCAAAAGGAGTAGTAGTTATTCGATTTGATGTTATTAAGTTTTTGTGTGTAGGGCTCAAGCAATTTAGCGATGATTCGAACGCTAGTAGTTGTAAGTTAGAGGGGGAAAAAGAGAGAGATAGAGGGTCCATAGAGAAGATGACCCCCAAATCAGTGGAGCAGGCCCATGCCCCACAAGAGGGAAAAGAGGAGCAGCGAAGGGGGAAGACCAAGGGTCACCTCTCCATCCCGGCCGGGGAGTGTATGCAAAACTCCAAGCAAGGGATCGTGGCTAGGAAGGCCTAATGGCAGCAGCTGAGCTGTGCTGGTGGTTGTTTCACACCTAAGACAGCATCCCACACAATGCCGGCTAGGACCCAGCCAGCAGCATGGGTGACCTTGGATGACGGATGGCCATGGGAACGTGCAATTTATATCAATCGCTCACACATTCTTATTCATCATTCTTATTTACACCGGGGGGGGGGGGCGGTATGCTGTCAATTTTGCTTGTTTATTTATTGCTTTTAAAATAATTCAATGTTTTTTTTTACTATTTCTTTAAACACAAAGCAACAATTTAAACAAGTAAATAATTTAAAGGAAGCTCACACAATTTAAATGACATGCAAATAATCAAATTTAGGAATATATTTATGTACATATCTAATTGAACAAAGAAACAAAAAACACACATTTATATAAAAATTATACTAATACTAAAATTTTTTTTAAACAAACTTCCTGTCATACTTTTACATTCTGCCTTCGATATTTATACATTCAACACGATATTTCTCGCATTCATTCACCCATCCAGGCACACACTTTTTCACCCTTACATTCACACAGCCCATTTCACTCAGACTCTAGTCTTTCGCTAATTATACTCAATTTCCACATTTACTCTTTCAGCACTCACCCTTTCTCACGCATTCATCCTCAGAGGCATAAATTGTCATTCACTCACCCTTCATAGCATTTACTTTCATACTCTCACCTTTACATTCACTCCAGTTCTCATTTATTCATCCTCATTCATATTATCCTGTTGGAAGACCCATTCGCAGATGTATACACTGCAGCCATGAAAGAATGCGCCTAGTGGAAAGTGTGTTTAGTGTCAAACGGCACCAGGGGTTTATCCCATCGCGCGTAGTATGCATTGTGGGTGTGAAACAGAACACTATCAATGCTAGAGGTTTAAAGGTGTATGGATTTTGTAGGTGGAGGGCTCAAGCAATTGAGCGATGATTCGAACGCTAGTAGTTGTAGGTTAGAGAGGGGAAGACTGAAGGCTGGGGGGAAAGACAGATATACGGGGTATATAGAGAAGATGACTCCCAATTCAGTGAAGCAGGTCCATGCCCCACTAGAGGGAAAAGAGCATATGTTTGTACCAGTGGCTATCTCTATACATGTCTATACCAGTCTCTTTAAAGTCCTTTCCGCGAGTGTTGTCAAGTTTGGGAACTCAGTCTATTTTGGTTGGATGATGCTATGATGAGGGTAGTACCAGCCTGCCTTTATTCCCATCAGTCACATTTGGTAATTTTACTACCTCTGTGGACCCCTGGCAGTGAGCCAAAGGAGTCCTTAGAGGCAGGGTGTCAAATCTGGTAAAGTCCAGTAATTTCTGAGTCAATGCAGGTATGTTCAGTTATGTAGAGATTTTGTCATTGAGTGGGCATGGGAAGGTTATATATTTGGTCTGTTGAGTTGGCACAGGGACTGGTTGAAGAGCCTGTCTCTGCAAGTTTCGGCGAATTTCAAAAATGTTTTGAGCATACTTGGAGAAGGCCTTGAGCTTTTTTTTTTCCGGATGGGTCCGTGAACTGATGCTGTTTCGCTATTCTGGTCCTCCAATATCCGTATTTTTAAATCGCAGTAGAGATTCAAGACTACACCCAATTTTGGAGTCAGTAGTTTTGAAACACGATAAACGCTGGCAGCAATCCCATATGCGCGCCGCGCACCAACAACAATAGCCTGATCTGACCTAGTGAGTGACTGAACACTCGCGCTCATGTACGCGCTCTCCCAGTCATCTCATCAAGTACAGCATGTTTAGTATGATTTTTTTCCATTTCTATTTGTGTCATGTTTGCATTTGTGTATGTATGTACCTTTCTTGCTGAGGAAGGGATTCGTTACCCCGAAAGCTACTTGTCGTGTATTAAAACGTTTTAAATTTATTGTAGTTACTGCTCCCACTGGCTCTGCTGTATTCTCTTCTTCTAAACTATGAAAACCAGTGCCATTGGCCCATTCTCTTTCATTCGTTCATATTATGGATTTCATGCATGCAGTACTTGTGTTGAACTTCAGAAATCCTTCATCTCACTAGCCCGGAAGAAGCAACATTTACGCTTCGCCACAGATGCAAATCGCATCGCATCATTCCCAAAGCTTCCATTATAAAGCTCCCTTCAACCACGCTCGTATGAAATGCGCCGGCTTCAACTTAGGTCTCTAAACCTTGAAAGTGTGGATTAACTACCTCCACCTCGAATACAGGGAGCTGGCCTCAACAAATCCACACTCATGCAGGAGCGAAGAGGTTTGATCTCCCCATCAGCATTCTCAAGGCTAATTCACACTCTTTGCTGCCAGGCCAACCGTGGGTCCAACGCTTCCTGCTCTCGCCAGCAACGTAAGTTGCTTAACGTAATCAGAGAGACTCACTCTTCAAGAACACACATACGCATCCTACTAAAAAAAACCAAAGTATTATATATTTAGGCCACCCGAATAATTAAATCCATCTGCCGTGCTGTGCTTATGTCTGTTAATTGCGTGTGCTCTGTGGTCGATTTGTCTGTTTGCTGGACGGAAAAACCCAGTTATCTGTGGAAAAAAACGTTGTTATCTATGCCTGAGACCGACTAACTCAGCCAGGGAGTGAAAAAAGCCCAATTAAAGTTCTTCGCGTCATCGACGGGATTCGAACCCAGGCTTCTTCCATTCGGTGTGGACGGTGACGGTACCACTGTGCTACACGCGCAGACCATACCCATCCTACTGACAATGCTAATTTTGGCCTTAATCTTAGCAGCAAACAATTGACCTCCAATTTTTCGCGTGCAGAAAGCACTAAATGAGAAAAAGCAAATTGATATTATTTTTTTGGATATCTCCGCAGCCTACGACAACGTCTCAATTCCAGCGCTCATTGCGATTTTAAGGAATTATTTTAATGTAAGAGGAAATTTGTTAACTATATTAACCAGCCTGCTAGAACAGGTCAGGAAGGTCAGTGAGTTACTGAATTATGTGCTCCTAAAAATACTCAAATACCTAAGTTAAACTGAAAGAATCATAAATGAACTGCATATTGACAGAGAGCTTATGAGAAGTGGAATCTGGATATAGTGTCTACTAATGGAATCCTGAACAGGTAATATGTCTAATCTTGATTTTAAGCATTCGTACTTCGTGTAATAGTTGAAAGGAACGGTTGGTTTATAGCGATTCAGTGCAGCGGAACATAGCAATATTCTGCTTAAGGCAATACGGCACTTAAGCTCTGGACAAGGTCAAACGGTGACAAAGTTAGGGATTAAAACCTCCCCTATTTCCACCTGCATATTTCATAGGCTAGTCATCGAACGATAGAAGTGCCCTATCTTGTTGTACTAAAGACTACCTGCCTCGAAATTACTGAAATTCCAGCCCCCATTTGCATTTCAGAATGACAGATTTCAGCGCATCAGCCGTGCCGCTTACTTGCTGCATATGTCTGACCAATGATGACTTCATAATTAAATGCGTTACTTGTCACAAAAACTATTGCAATAAGCCTGATTGTACTTCTGTAGATATTAAGAGATTAAACAAAACTAGAAAACGCAAGTTTGAATGTGACGCTTGTAGGCAACAAACAGGGAAAAATAATGAAGAATTACCTAATGAAGTCATTTGTGAAGATTCATGCACAGAACAGATTAATGACCTTGAACAAACAACAAGAGAAATCCTCTCTCAGACTGACCTTGGAAATGGCATCTTGGGCCATCCTGAAGGATCAATTTTTGAAACCTTGGGATGTGATATTTGCCCGGAAGACTGCGAGCACTCTGAAGGGGCTTTCGCTAGACAGAGGAGCAATCATAGCCCGGATGAAAGGCAGGAGGAGAACCGTAAAGAATATGTCTCGCGTACGGAATTAAAGGATATCCTTGCAGACTGCATCAGCCCCTTTTCGATGCAGGCTGTGGAATACGCTGAAAACCTCGCGAGCAATTTCATCCCTGTACATAAAATGCTACAGGAACTGCAGGAAGAGAATTTTCTTCTCAAAGAACAAAACAGTAAAATATTGCACACCCTTAAACGACTGGAGGAAAAGCTAGGATGCTTTGAATCAGTCCTCGTTGCACAAGGTGGCTCAGCGGCCCCCGTAACCGACGAAACTTGCTATGCGAGGCAGAGCTACCCAAAGAAAAGTAGAAGTGGTATGCATGGATTGTACAGGATGACAGAAAGCATTCAAAATCAGAAACAGAAGACAAGAAAAGAATTGAATTCGGGGGAAAACATATCAGAACGAATTGCAAAACTACAAGACAGCCAAATAATATGTGAATTTCAAGCCCAGCCGGGAACTGTCTGTTTGCAGCAGGACCTCGCAAGCAATAGCACCAAATCCAGTGAAACTTTAGGGGCATTACAAGGAAATGGCTCCACACATTCCACTAGGAAAAGTCGAAACCAAAATAAAGAAGTCTCAGAAATATTAGGACAACAGGAATCAACTGAAATGATTGGGGCATCCATGTATTCCAAGAGTACGATCGCGAGAGTTACATCTTCCCCCTCAAATCATGTTCCTGCAAACCCAATCACTTATGCGCACATCACTATGCTACCTAAAAAGCATAACACGTTTGAGGGTAGAAAAACCCGCCCATCCCAAAATTTCATGCCTAGTCTTGCCGAGGATAGCCGACGACATAATCCAGTTCACAGAGAAAGTATTAATGTGTCTTCCTGTAACACACCAGAAACAAACAAACGGTTTTCTGAAATGTACAACATTACTTCCGTTGCAACCAGAGAGCAAATTTTTGTATCAAGGCTGGGACCCACAACACAGCCCAAAAATATTAAAGCCATGTGTGAGGGCGAACATGGGATAACTGTGGAAGTAAAGCAAGTGAAAACACGACACCCAGCTTACTCCTCCTTTATAATCTCTTGTCCACCAGATAAGGCAACTCGCCTACAAGACGTAAGCGCCTGGCCAGTAGGTACCTTAGTCAAGCCCTACAGAGACAGATGGGCCAGACCACTGGTTAAAAATGATGCAAGGAATCGGGCTCAATAGCAATCAAGAAAACTACCCCCAGCTGGGGATGCAGAACATCACATCCACCTGTTTGCACAAAACGTGAGGAGCATCTCAAATAAGCTCCACACCCTACAAACGATGATGATGTACGGGGACCTGGATTTCATTTGCCTAATCGAAACCTGGTTGGGAAATGGAAAACAGTTAGATCGGCTAACTGCGGCAGCAAACTGCAAATGTGTGGGAACCGGAAGAACAGATAGGCGAGGGGGGGGAGTTATAATTTGCTATCAAAATAAATACCAGTCTATAAGAGAACGAAAAACCAATTCAAATAATTTTGAAGGGATTTGCGTTACCTTTTCAAAAGAGCACGTGAAAATACAGATATGCATCATATACCTCCCACCTGAGCACTCAAAGGAGACAAGAAACGAACTCTATGCTTGGCTTGCTGCAAATCTAAAGCCATCAGTCGACACAATAATAGCGGGAGATTTTAATTTGCCTCTTCCGAAACACAGGGAGGCCAAGAAAGAGCTGGATGCGACATTGGGTGCATTGCACTTGACGCAGCTTCCGACACCAGTAACAAGGGGAATGCAGCAACTTGACCTGTTGTACCATAGTTCCTTAGACATAAGGCTAACGCAAAACTGCATAAAATTTAAGTCGGACCACAATCCCATTGAAATAGAAGCAGCACTGAAGATACACAAATACATGCAGGGTAACCACACGAACTGGGAAAAGCAAAGTAAGTATCTTTTCTCCGTGAAGTATATTAATGCAGAGGTCATTCTCAGTCACCTGACTAGTTACAACTGGAATGACCTGCAAGAAAAGCCAGTAGACGAAGCTTTAGAAATGATCACTAAAAAGCTATACCAAACAGCATTGGAAGGAGCAGCAAAAGAAATCAAAATATCTGAGAGAACAAAAGAATGGTTTAACCCACAACTGAAAGCAAGTTTCCTCAGGAAGCAAAAACTGTATAGAAAATGGCAAAGAACGGGTCATCCTGCCGATCACATTCGTTATAAGAAAGAAAGAGCACATTTCATCAAAGCAAAACGACAGGCACACTGCAGTGTTATTCATAACAAACTAAAACGAGCAAAAAGAATTACTAGCAATAGAAATAGCACAGAGAATATGACAGAATGCATTTTCAAGGAATGGGCTAATAACACTTTTAGTAACCTGCATGGACTGAATCAAATTGAGAACACTGATAATGGTAACAAAATTTTGGAATTCCTGAAAGATTTAAACAAGCGAAACTATTCGGCAAGAGAGGAACCAACAAGACCTCCATTGAGTGAAATACAAATCACCAAAGAGAGCGTAATGAAAGCAATCAACGATCTGCCCAATAAGGCCACTGTTGGACCAGACAAATTTCCAATGTTCATCCTTAAAATAAGTAGCCCATTTATAATAGATCTATTACTGCACATCTATCAGAAAATCATCAGGTCAGGAGCTTTCCCGCAAGCTTGGAAAAATTACATTGTAACCCCAATACCAAAGATTAAACACCCCAAATTGGCTAAGGATTACAGACCAATTTCTGTTAGTTGCACCCTACAGAAGGTATTCGAAAAAGCGCTTCTTCCCACCATCAATCAACACTGCTTCAGCCATAGACCACCACATTTGCACTCAGTCATTTCGGGTAGATCAACAATAACAAACTTACTGGAAACCCTTTTTCGCGTGCAGAAAGCACTAAATGAGAAAAAGCAAATTGATATTATTTTTTTGGATATCTCCGCAGCCTACGACAACGTCTCAATTCCAGCGCTCATTGCGATTTTGAAGAATTATTTTAATGTAAGAGGAAATCTGTTAACTATAATAACCAGCCTGCTAGAACATAGGAAACTTATTGTTAAGCACCAAAAGCTACAATCTTGCTTTACCATCTCGCAAGGAGTGCCTCAAGGGGGAGTTCTTTCGGCTACTCTCTTCGCGGCCGTCCTGGAGCCGTTTCTTGCACGGTACTACAATTTTATAACATATGCTGACGATGTAAAATTCTTCATCACTTCCAAAGACCATGAATCAGCAGAAAGTATTTGCCAGATGGCAAATAGCACAATCCGAGAATTTGAGAGCTACCTGGATTGCATCGGGCTCCGTATTAATGCACAGAAGTCTGCCCAAATGACCATAAGTTACAAGCAGAATAAAAATGACATCTCAATCTCTGTGAACGGGTCTAGTGTGGAAAAAGTGCACTCTCACCTGGACCTGGGTCTTAAGTGGGATGACAGACTCACCTTTGCTCAACACTTCGCCCATATGAAGACAAAAATATTCGCCGCTTTATGGGCTACTAGGCAGGAACTGGTAGGAATTAGGGATCCTCAGCTAGCGACCAAGTACATTTTAATGTGTGTCCTGCCAATTGCAATGTATGCCTCGCAAATCTGGTCTTCAGCTCCAGATTCACATTATAAGTCCGTCCTTGGGATCGAGTACTGGTTCTTGCGATGGCTTAACAGAGTTGCTGGCCACCCTTTTACTATCTCAAGGGCCATTCTCTACTCAAACCTTAACATCACACCCTGGATGCAGCGGACAATTAACAGGAACATACACACTCTCGCACAAATGCTCACAGGCAGAGTGGATGCTCCAGTCCTGGATAATATTCTAGTTAAACCGCGTGCCACTGCTAGACGTTGCGGAGAACTAAATAATCCACTGCGTTCAGTCCTGAACAATCTTAGTAGCCTGCAAAGATTCTTCCCATCAAATGCAGCGAGAATATTTAACTCACTACAGATAGATGCCGAAAAACTGTGTGAGGATGCAACATACCGGAAAGAGATCTTCCAGGATTCGTACAGACTTACCGAAATATGTATCGGCCGCAAAGTACTAAAGAATTGTGAATAAAAGTGAAGCTTTCTGCTTTAAGAACAATAATAATCTGTTGACTGTAAAAATATACCTTCTGTAACAGTTATGTTAATATGTAAGTTATATGTGGAATTATTAATGAATTGTAAATATATGAGCTGTATAATGTTTGTACACAATCATAAATGTGTAAATACTGTATGTATTAAACATAAAATGTGTATATAATATTTCGGGACGAGACTACGTGTTCAGTATATGTAACCCACTGCACGTAGTATCTCGTACCCTGATATGTACTTAGCACCCTCCTGGCACTTTGCCGTCCCGGGGTGGTTTCCTTATGGAAATAAACAGATAATAATAAAAAAAAAAAAAAAAATAATAACATAGAAAACTTATTTTTAAGCACCAAAAGCTACAATCTTGCTTTACCATCTCGCAAGAAGTGCCACAAGGGGGAGTTCTTTCGGCTACCCTCTTCGCGGCCGCCCTGGAGCCGTTTCTTGCACGGTACTACAATTTTATAACATATGCTAACGATGCAAAATTCTTCATCACTTCCAAAGACCACGAATCAGCAGAAGGTGTTTGCCAGATAGCAAATAGCACAATCCGAGAATTTGAGAGCTACCTGGATTGCATCGGGCTCCGTATTAATGCACAGAAGTCTGCCCAAATGGCCATAACTTATAAACAGAATAAAAATGACATCTCGATCTCTGTGAACGGATCTAGTGTGGAAAAAGTGCACTCTCACCTGGACCTGGGTCTTAAGTGGGATGACAGACTCACCTTTGCTCAACACTTCGCCCATATGAAGACAAAAATATTCGCCGCTTTATGGGCTACCAGACAGGAACTGGTAGGAATTAGGGATCCTCAGCTAGCGACCAAGTACATTTTAATGTGTGTCCTGCCAATTGCAATGTATGCCTCGCAAATCTGGTCTTCAGCGCCAGATTCACATTATAAGTCCGTCCTAGGGATCGAGTACTGGTTCTTGAGATGGCTTAACAGAGTTGCTGGCCACCCTTTTACTATCTCCAGGGCCATTCTCTACTCAAACCTTAACATCACACCCTGGATGCAGCGGACAATTAACAGGAACATACACACTCTCGCACAAATGCTCACAGGCAGAATACAAAGATGCTCCAGTCCTGGATAATATTCTAGTCAAACCGCGTGCCACTGCTAGACGTTGCGGAGAAGTAAATAATCCACTGCGTCCAGTCCTGAACAATCTTTGTAGCCTGCAAAGATTCTTCCCATCAAATGCAGCGAAAATATTTAACTCACTACACATAGATGCCGAAAAACTGTGGGAGGATGCAGCATACCGGAAAGAGATCTTCCCGAATTCGTTCAGACTTATCGAAATATGAATCGGCTGTAAAGCACCAAAGAATTGTGAATAAAAGTGAAACTTTCTGATTTAAGAACAATAATAATTTGTTGACTGGAAAAATATACCTTCTGTAACAGATATGTAAGTTATATATGGAATTATTAATGAATTGTAAATATATGAGTTGTATAATGTATGTACAGAATCATTAATGGGTAAATACTGTATATATTAAACATAAAATGTGAATATAATATTTCTGGACGAGACTACGTGGTCAGTATATGTTACCCACTGCACGTAGTATCTCGTACCCTGATATGTACTTAGCACCCTCCTGGCACTTTGCCGTCCCGGGGTGGTTTCCTTATGGAAATAAACAGATAATAATAATAATAATAATAATAATAATAATAATAATAATAATAATAATCAGACCGATCTTCTCGCCTCCGGTACGAAGTTTGCCGTTCTACAGTCGAGACCGCAAATCACGCAAATTGCCATGGGAGTGGAGGCATCCTTAGCCCACCTCCCTGAAGAGACTGCTAATTACATCCGCTTCAGGACGACTTCTGTTCTTCAGTGTGCACGGCCTACTAACCCCAACCTCAGCCGCCGACAACACGCTGCTCTTAACTCCATTAAGAAAGACAACACTATCGTCGTCCTACGGAGCCTCCGTAGCCAAGTAGTCAGGAGCGGGAGTGCAGTAGCACGCGCTCTTTGAGTACATCGGAGTTCAAGCCCCTGACTGCTGAATACAGTCGATCTGCCAACCCGCACTCGTCCAGCGTGGCAGATTATGGTCCATTTCCCTCAGCATGAATTTTTGAGGAGGCTTCCATCCTGCAGTGGGTTGATAATGGCTACACTTCACCTTTATCATCGTCCTTCCCGCTGACAAGGGACGCCGCACGGTTGTATTGGATCGTTCGGAATATTTGAACAAGGCTCTCGCCCTCTTGATGAATCATAATGTCTACGAACATGTACGTGACCCACCAATCAAGGTCTTGGATCGACTAGAGTCAAAGGTTAACAAGTTGGTTTACGAGTGGTTCAAATCGCTGAAGATCTCAAGGTTCTCTTTTCGGTCCACCTTCTCCTGTTGCAATTCGCCAACCTACCAAAACACGTCTCCTAACGCCCCTTGTGGGAAATACTGTCCACACTCTCTCCAACAGCGAGGAGTTCCTTCGTTCCATCAAACACTTTACAGTTCTTGACAACGAGATCATTGCGTCCTTTGATGTTGTCTCCCTATTTACCTCTATTCTAGCCCAACAGGCCGTTGTATGTGCCAGACAGCTTTTAGAGAATGACTCCAGCCAATCGGATAGAACATCACTATCTACGGAAGATATCTGTGCGGCCCTTAACCTGTGTTTGTCAAGCAGTGTCATCACATTTGGCTATTCTCTCTACAAACAGATACACGGTACGGCTATGGGTGCCCCTGTCAGCTGTGCCATTGCCAATATCGCAATGGAGGAGTTAGAGGAACGCATATTCCTGAACCCGCCGGTACCAATCACCATGTGGTGCAGATATGTGGATGATATTTTCACCGTAATCCCCTGAGATTCAGATGCGCCGCTGCTAGAATACCTCAACTCGCTATCCCCCTTCATCCAGTTCACTTTGGAATTGGAAACGAACGGGACACATCCTTTCCTAGGTGTTTTTGGTGAGGCGAGTGGGCTCTCGTCTGGAACCTTAAGTATACCAGAAACCAATGTGCTGCGGGCAATTCATGAACTACAGGCCAGCCTATGCCCCTTGTCATCTAAACAGCACTGCAACCGCTCTACTCTTCTCGAGTTGGAGCCATTCCAGCTCACAGAAAGCCGGGCGCACCGAGGTTTCTAGAGTAAAAGCTGACCTCACCAATTGTGGATACCCAGCCTGTGTTAGACAGGTGCTTACTACAAGAACTTGCAACTCATCCGAGGCACTCGTCCCCTTGCGACAGTGACAGTGTACATACTGCTTATATTCCGTATTACCCGGGCATCTCAGACCAGATTTCTAAGATCCTGCGTGAGTACCACATGAAATGTATACAACTTCCTAGCAGGCGTCTACGATATCTGGTCTCGAGATTAAAAACGCCCATCGCCCCACTCTTTCGCAGCGGCATTATATACCGGATTACTTGCCACGGTTGTGACAGCTGCTATGTATGGGAAAGCTCCAGACGGCTGCAGGACCGCTTCGAGAACCATCACAGGTCCATCCGCCTGGATGACTCTGAGCACTATACAATCGCAGAACGTTTTTGGTCAACTCATGATCTCAAACCCATGAGCGATAGTAAGGTGATTGACCAATCTCGACACTACTACCACCGCCTATGGTTAGAGGTCCTAAATATATCCAGGTGTCAAAAGTTTTAATTTGCAGTAGAGGTACAAAACTACACCCAATTTTGGAGTCAGTAGTTTTGAAACACGACATATGTAGTACTTTACATTTGTCAATGTTAAACTTCATTTGCCACTTCTCAGCCCATCTGCTCAACCTTTCCAGATCCTGTTGCAGCAGCACACTGCCATTACTGTCATTAACAACCCTGCCAACCTTTGTATCAACTGCAAACTTCGACATTAAGCCTGATATACCTTTATCAATATCATTGATAAATATACAAAACAACAGTGGACCCAGCACCGAACCCTGTGGGACTCCACTAATAACATTAGTCCAAGAAGAGCAGCACCCATTAATTACCACCCTCTGGCTTCTCGCACTTAACCATCCCTTTATCCTTTGCAGCAACTTGCCCTTAATGCCATACTGCTCCAATTTGTGCAGCAGTCTTCCATGTGCATCAATATCAAAAGTTTCCTGAAATCCAATTATATGATATCAAAATTATTTTTTTCATCCAGTTCCTTTGTGACCACATCATAGTATCCAATCAAATTGGTCAGCAAGACTTTCCCTTAACAAACCCATGTTGTGTCTGAATTATTGCTGCAGTCTTGTCTAGATGATCCTGCAATGCATCTTTAACCAGGGACTCCATTATTTTACGCATTGCTGGCACTTACTGGTATAGCACTTCATCCGGTGGGTGCGGGATTTGTGCCTTATCGCACACACAGAGAATGGTTGATTGAGCTGTTGGTTAGTCCATGGTGGCGAAATGGCCTGACCCAGCACTTTTTTCAGGTCTGTTTTGCAGAAGTTCTGATCTATCATAAGTGTAATAGGCTTGAAATGAAATGTTACTGGCGCATTAGCAACAGTGGGTATTATGAGGAGTAATAGGTGGTGATCGGCTTATGTCTAGGAGCCACCCTTCATACCACGACACACACATGCAAATGTATTCAAGGGGCAGAGCATATATATAATTTCGCGGCATTATTTGAATTGTAAATTCAAATAATGTCCCGAAATTATAAAAGAAAAGTGGAAGAACCATTCCTTATGTTATTTTTTTTTTCCATGCGACTAAAGATGAATTACAGAGAAGCCGCAAAATTAAGGTTGATAAATCACAAATAGAAATGCACTCAGAATAAGGCTTATGCAGATGACCCACATACTCTGGATGAACTGAAGCTAAAACACTAAGTGCATTGTCACCACCGATGAACACGTTTCTCTTAGGGTTGCAATCGATGCACGTCTGTACGCACAAGATGTACACTTGTATTGCAAACTGAGTTGCATTTTAATTGGATAAATCGTGCATAATTTTATATTTGTTGCGAAATACATAATTCAATGTCTATATTCGTATTCACCGAACTAGTTTCGACACTTGAACCAGTATGCCGTAAACAATTTTACTCGGTAAATTTGCTTACGTAACATTTTAAAGAGTATTCCCTATACGTTGAATATTCGAGCACCTCCACTGAGCCCTCCTAACTTCCCTTGTCTTCGAGAGCGTATTGTCGGACGCTGCGCGAACTTCAGTACTCAGTATGCATTGAGTCGGAATTTATTGCCTGCCGCTGACATGGTATTTTGAGGAGGTAGTCGGCATTTTCGAAGGTTATGTAGCAGCAACCCAACTAAAACTGAAAAATGTAAGCAAGACTTGCTATTAAGGTATAGCGAGCCTTGACTGGCGCATCATGGCCTAAGTTGCCAATGCGCCATAAAAAAACAATCACCCAAGCATGATTGATTGTTTGTTTTCATCAGTATAGTGCTTGTCCAGCATTGTCCTGATGACGAGTTCTTTCGGTAGCGCAGTGGTTAGCGTGGTAAGTCCCTCAAATTATTGAAACCGTTGGTTCGATTGTCATCGCTCGTTAATGTTCTTGTTTATACTCCGACACGACCACCAGGTCAGTTGAGTTTACAATAAATCATCAGTACAAACGTTAACAGTATTTAGCAGTCACGGGCTTGAACCCCGGCCGAACTCACCAACTCGTGCTACTGTACTCACGCTTCTGACCACTCACTACGTCAGGCCTATTAAGTTTGCACGGGAGGAACTTTTATGGGCTTCTTCACATCGTGATACAATTAGTGGTAGGGTTAGTTGCATTTTTGTTTCCTTCTGAGAAACTCGTGTTTTTCATCTTTCAAAAATAAATAAATATTTATTGTATATACGGAAAGTGCCCGTCACTTAACAGTAGGTATATTTAAATTAATGAGATGTGCTTATTTTCTTAAGTTAACGTGGAATTATGAATAAAACAGTGCATTTACTAGCGCCCTACTAGCCAAGCAAGCAAGGACTAATGTAATTATAATTTAATTTTATGTTAATTAGTAATAATGCATTTAAAATTAAAATAAAAGAGAATGGGTCTGTGGCACTGGTTCCATAGTTTTGCAAAAGAAGAGTGCAGTAGAACCAGTGGATACGGTCACTAAATAAATTTTTAATACGGTATTATGGTATTAAAAGTTATTTAGTTACAGTATCCACTGGTTCTACTGTAAAATTAAAATTTTGCGCAATTACACGCAGTAGGATAGGATTATAAGCATATATCAGAGAAAGGAAAGGATTCAACATCATCCATAGCGGGAATTACTGAATCCCGAGGCACACACACACACACACACACACACACACACACACACACACACACACACACACACACACATTTTATGTACAATTCCAAGCTAAATATACAATTAATTTATATACATGATTTATATACAAGATTTATATAAATTTTATATACATTCTCAATATATCCATCCTAAGGGTGTACATGTGTGTGGTGTGTGTTCTGGATTGGGGTGGCTCCTATACAGATGTCCATCTCCACCTTTGTCCTCTGTGATCGTACAGAAACTCTGCATAGCGAGCTTGAAAAAGTGTTGTAATTTGGTGTTAGGAGTAGTGAGTCTGTTATCTCATCTGTATGTGCTTCTTTTTGTACAGATCCCGCACCCACAGGAGGTAGTGCAATACCGATGGGTGCCAGCAATCCCGCTCCCAGGTTTCCCATACCTGGGAGCCAACAAAAAAATAAATAAATAAATAAAATAAATAAATAATAAATAAAATGAATCATATGGGATCGTTTTTTTTTCTTTTCCTTTCCATTTTTTTTTTTTTTTCAAGTTCCCTGAGCAGCTGAGGCCCTCAGCTGAAGCCGCTTTTTAAAGACATTAGAAGCGAAGTCTTGCAAGGCTCTAAAATTTCCTGTATTATCCATAACAACACTGACATTTTCTTCTGATAATTCGGCAACCAGACTCAATAGTGTGCGCCTGAATTGTACATACTGTGGGCAATGCAGGAGAATATCCCAGGTCTCAAAACCGCTACAAGTACAAAACGGGTCTGGCTCTAAACCACACTCAAAAAGCTTAGCCCTCAAGGAGCCATGCCCCGTTAACAAATAGGAGGTATACATTTTAGGCGTGAACCATAAATTTATACCTGGAGATGCAGAGTAATCAGCTTGTTGAATGTATCTCTTTGTGGTTAGGCCATATTGACTCTCATCCCATCTTTATTGCCATATTCCTGTTAGCCTCTCTCCAGATGCTAATCTTTTCCTGTTTTATATCATTTACAAGATCAGATATTATGCTACGCACAGTAATCGAAAGACCCTTCTTTAGTTTGTACAGCATTCTACGATATGTAATGTCTAGATCTAAGGACACACTCCTCCCAAGACTTGTAGGGCATTGTTTGAAGTGATTCTAGGAATATTAAGTATCGTCATTAATACGGATTTCTGCAAAGAAATTAACTTAGTTTTCATCTTCACTTTATAACGTTTTGATGCCAGACATTAGCTGCATAGGATACCACAGACAGGACATTTGTTTTGTAGAATAGTAATAAAGTTTCCTTAGTCAGGCCCCAATATTTCTTGGAGATCCTGACCACCGATGCAGTAAAATTCCGAATTTGTTCTTTAAATCAGAGACATGTGGCTGGAAACTCACCCTATCATCTAATAGAACACCTAGATATTTGGTCTGAGGTACATAAGGTATCTGTCTGTTATTGAGTAAGATCTGTTAGTGTAGGAGGTCTGTTATAATTAAAATATTTGCCGAGAGTCATAAAGTTTGTCGTGCTTTGAGAAATTTTCAGTTTGTTAGTATTGGCCCAGGATAACAAATCATCGGTAATAGGTTTCATCTTCTCTTCAAGGATTTTTCTTGACCTTCCTTTGACAGCCACCGCCAAGTCATCAGCGTAAGCAATTTTGTCTGTGATCACATCAAGTGTCTGTGATGCGTTCTCAAGGGCCATTGATCCAGGACTGCATTCCAGAGGAGAGGCCGCAACACCGACCCCTGGGGGCATCCTCTGTAAACCTGAGATTTATAAGATGCTTAGCACTAACCTTGATTGACCGTTGACAAAAACAAGGCCGTAAGACTTTGTTGACATAATCGTTGCAATTTGCAGACCACAAAGACCTGAGGATGCTTTCCACCACAACGAGTCGAAAGTACCCTCGAATTCCACAAACACGGCCAGGACATATTTGGATGCAGAGTTTTGTGCAAAAGAAGTCTGAGTTATTATTGCTTCCTCAGTTGATTTTCCTTTTTTAAAACCAAACTGAAATTTAGAACAGAGTTGTTTTTTTTCTAGCATCTTTTGAAGTCTTGGGGCCAAAAGTCTCTCAAAGAGCTTTCCTAAGTTCGCCAGCAGCTAGATAGGTCTATAAGCACGGGGATCTGATGTTGGTTTCCCCGGCTTATGAAGGAGTTTTAACAGAGTCACTTTTCACTGCCAAGAAAAACTCCCTTTAGGAGGCATTTATTCATAAGATTTAATAAGATCTGTGAGTAAAGATCAAAAAATTTGACTATAAAAAGGTTCGCAATCAGATCTATGCTGGGACATGTCTTACTGTTTAGTTTAATAATAGCAACTCCAAGATCCAAAAGAGTTTGCGGTTCAAGGTCCGTAGGACCTTGACATATTTCATTATTTTGGCTTATCTCCTGTTGTTCTGGTGTGTCAAATTGAGGGATAACTTTAGGAAAAAGATTAGAGACAATAGATTCAATTCTTCTCATCTCCTAGTCATGAGTTTCCTGACCTTGTACCAAGACAGTGTTATACAGGTCGCCAGCAATCATCTTGTTTCTTGTTAAACGGTATATTAAACCTCACGGTTCCGTGTTTCCTATTTCTTTCACCAAGTTCTTTCAACAATTACATTTAGAGTTGGCAATTTCCTTTTGGTATCTTTTCCTAAGATTACTATGTTTCTTTATAGTTCTGTACATCCTCATTTGATAAGTGTCTGTTCCTCTGATAGTACCTTCTCGGCTGGAAAACTTTGGTCCTCAAACAGGACAGCTCGGATGATCACCACGGAACTAAAACTTTTTTGGGTTGTTTTCTTTTGGCAGACGGTTGCATTGCGAGGAAACGATGAGTCTGTATAAAATTAACATATTCAAGTGCCGTCATAGAATTTGAACTTCCTGTGTTAGAATGGTATTAAGGTACTCCTTGAATTTTTTCCACTTTATTGTCTTCATAGGAAAACGTCTATTTTCTTATCATGTTTGGTTGTACTTCAATACGATGCTGTTTAGGTAATACACCAAAAATAATAGCTTGATGATCGCTATTTATTAGTCCTGGAATTACATCCCAGTCCGTGATCATTTCATCCATTTTAGCAGATGTTAAAGTTATGTCTATATTAGATTCTCCGTTCGATGTGGAGAAAGTGAAAGGTTTACCAGAAATATTTTGAACGCAGAGATTGAATTGTAATATGAAACATTCTAAGACCAAACCTCTTGGATCAATAATCCTACCGTGCGAAAAGTTAAACTTCGCATTTAAGTCTGCCGAAATGATTAAATTTTTAGAAGAGAATTTTGAGCATATTTTATCAAGACGATGGGGGGGGGGGGGGCCAACTGAATGTCCTCAGATGGTAGGCAGTACACCAAAGCTAAATAAAAGGATATGAACGGTGCAGATATCATCAAACAAATCACGGTGTTAGAGCAGTCTCTTGAAATCGTGGTGACAACCAAGTCGTTATTTAAAACTATGATGGCTACCTTGGGAGGAATTTTCTGTTAATGTACTAACCTGGCTGAAGTGGAAAAACCCATACTATTAATTGCGCTTCCTACCTGCGTAGAGTAGTACGGTTCTTGAAGACATATGATGTCAATTTAAAGGCGCCTCCGTAGCCAGGTGTGAAGGAGCAGCAGTGCGTAACACACGCTTCTTGATTAGACCGGGGTTCGAGCCCGTCACCACCAAATACGGAGGATGCGGAAAGGTCAAGGAATGACCACCGCATATTCTCGGAGTAATATGGCCTTAGTTGCTAATGCTCCTAAAATCCAAATAACAAACAAACAAACAAACAAACAAACATGTCAATTTAGTGCTCGTTCATAACTGCTCTGCACCTCTGTCCATTAATCTGCGAGATTTTTATTCCCTTGAAATTGTAATTACCTAATAACAGGTTTGAACAGGCCGTACTATTCATATTGGGTACCCTTGTTTACCATTTCGACTGCCTTTATGTATTCCGGACATTGGTTGTCTCGGATTGAATGTTGATAATCCTTATTTCTTCGTTTGCAGTTGACGCACTTGGGAGTGTCATCCTTATGCGGACAGCCTGCATACACATGGCTACCGTTAGCACAGTGGCCACAAGAAACTGTTTTGTGGGTGCAGTGTTGGGCCTAGTGGCCAAAGTCCAAACAGCAAAAGCACTTAGTGACCACTGTGAAACGGCAGAATTTATGTGACGTGAAGCCTAAATAAATGGGGTTGTTTTGCATATGGTATTTCATTAATTTAGGGGTAACGCCGATAACAAAGTTGATGGTTTTGTTTCCTGAGCCGGAACTGAAACGAAATGTGGTAAATTGAGCCACTTCTTCCTGATTAAAGCCGTAATCTTTGAAATTTTTAATGTAAAGGTCTTCGAAGATATCTTCCTTAGAGTAATATTTGGTACACTGTATATTAGAACCGTGGGGTTTTGGAGCCTTGGTTTGTCCATTGCTAATCCAGCCTCAGTCAAGGAAGAAGATTTTCTTATCATGTTTGCTTCCGAAGGTTGGTAGTCTCGACCAATAAGCCCTTATTTCTCAGTAAACTTATGTTTTTTTTATCTTGATATGCCGATGTTCCTTTCTGATATTCTCTGTCACAGTGTTTCGAATGACTTTATCGAAGCAATATTGCTGTCAGGTAAGGGTCTCATAATAATTATATTATTAGGATCACTAACTCTTGTAGAGTTTAAACACGAATCTCTTAGTATTGTTGATTGCGTAGGAGGAGAAAAATGAGTTCTATCTTCTTGAGAAGTAATCTGCATTGTACGGGTTTGAGGAAGCTGATGACCACTGTCCATGTCGGCAGCACCTCTAACAATATCCGCAAACGAGCCACGTTTGGACTGGTCCTGAAAAAGATTATCGAAATGATTGGCTCTGATCTGGAGCTCTGCTGATTTAGCTTTCAGACGTTCATTTTCAATAAAGAGAGCTGACGTGACCGCCTCAAGGTCTCACCTTAGTCCCCGAATGTAATTTGACGCCATCTTGGTAACTTTGCTGCTCTGCGCAGCAAGATATTACAACAATGCTTTCTTTATCTTCGAAACTGTGTTGAATACAGTTCTGTTGTCAAAAGGCTCAGATAAATCAAGGCCCTAAGTAAACGAGTTATTTTGTTTAGCAGTAACAGATGATGGGGAATCATGTGTTTTTATTTGCAACTTTTTGCGAACTAGATCCACTGGTATCTGAGATAATTGCTGTTTTTAACTCAGGGTGTGACACTGTGGTCACAATGGGTAATAATCACTTTAGGACATTTCTTCTCGTTAGATTTGCTTGTTGTTTCTGTGGCCAATATAGCTAGAAATTCAGGAACATTGTCCGAAGATTCCTGTTCATTTTTAGCAGTACTAGCTGTCCTTGTACCTTGATCTGAGGCAGATTCACTAAACTCTTCACTCATTTTTGCCAGTTTGTTTACCTGTATGTTTAGCAGCTGACATGGTTGAGGAATCAGGATCCCAGTCAGTGAGAACCTTAGGTCGTTTCTTCCTGGCTGACTTTGCTGGGACCAGACGGAGCGAACAATAGTTCCACCTCAAAACTCTGGGTCGAAAAAGATTTTTCATCCAAATTAACGTGTAGAAAAATTCAGTGTAATCACTAGATATCTTAAAACTAAAAGTACTGGTCCAATGTCTGGAGAGTAATAATGTATACTATATAAAACTCACCAGATCACCACCACAAATTTTCTGCACCATAAAAAAAAAAAAAAAAAGTCAGGAGTGGTCGTCCGTGCTTTTAATTCTTTCAAGAAATCGAGATCATGCCAGAGTATGAATGTAATACTTAATTATATACATGGATCCTCCGCCACTGCAGTTCAAAGAGCCTTCTCGAAACACATTTGAAATTCAGAAAGCCCCAACAAAAGATGCCATCAGGCGAGTCATGCCTGTCTGCCATACAGATGGCGAGTCATGCCTGGCTGCCATACAGTACTGTATCCGTTGGCAATAGGTCTTATGAATCTCTTCGAGAAACAATGAAGAGTGATTCCAACTGCTGTCCGTATAAAATTCAGTGGTTCTCCAGTTGCAACTGAATGATAATGAGGCACGAGTGCGTTTCTTGCGCTGTTTACTGGAAGTTTCAGAATAAAACAATCACTTCATCTCTGGGCTGATAATGAATGGTGGAGTTCATTTTCACTTTAACGGTTACGCGAATAAACTAAATGAAATCGGAAGCTGTACATAACAACTTATCCTAGAGGGACTCGTGAGTGCCTCTTCATTCACAATTAGTTAGAACGTTTGATATGGGATTTCAGTGGATATTTTATCCTACAGTCCACCTCAAGGATTTTGTTTTATTTATTTGTTTAATACAACGCAACCCGGTGATTGCAAATGGAGAAAAACTCTAAGAAACGTTTGAAAATTAACTAAATCCAGCAGTAAGAGAGAGAGAGAGAGAGAGAGAGAGAGAGAGAGAGAGAGAGAGAGAGAGAGAGAGAGAGAGAGAGAGAGAGAGAGAGAGGTGACTTCCATTATGGAAGGGTAAAATAATCTGCACAATCTCTCTGCAGCTGATTTCTTCAGAGAGTTTGGAGTTTAAATGTGAGTAATTAGTTAGCTGATTTTGAAATTTTGATATTTCAGCCTGATTCCTCTCTCCCCTCCCCTTATATTAAGCTGTTTAAATTTGTATATTCAGTGATACTTACGTTAAGTCATGAAACTGATGAAAGTGCGTATAAATATCCAACGTGTTTTTCAGATGGATCTCATCAGTATTGAAACCTGGCTGGCTTCTTATGTTTTCGCATGTCCATCTGGAACTACACCGATGTCTAGTACAGAAGGACCGTCTTGTAACTGCAGAGGCTCTAGAAGCATATTAAGAATTGTCCTATTCCATCTAATGCGCACAAAAGAGGGTTCTATTCTTCCTAGATGTAGCCAAAGTCCTGCAGTCCACCCGAGAAAGATGGGAACAAAAGTACTGGGATGACTTCCTGCCGCTTGTTCCATTCAATTACGATATCTGCTAGTCCTTTCACTTGGGGTGATTTCGCCATCACACCGAAAGAGACCACATGGTAGGTAGTTCGCTAGCTAACAAATTGATTCGTGTGCTATCAAATGTCCAGACGTGAACCGATTTCTGTAGGTTCTTTTGCATATAACTGCTCCTTGTTCATTGACTTTTTTTTGTTGATGTAAGGGGAAAACCCATATTTGGAAATATGTAGTTAATGATGGTCTTCTGTAACCTGACAGGCAATAAATATTGCAATTTCTCCGCTTCGCAGCTGCATAGTATAATATTCCTGTACGGCCATTTACAGCAAATCCTGCTGCATAAACATGGTTGTGTCCGTCCGTTATGGGTCTGGTTCGACATTCACTGACAGCAGAGAAAACTACCACTTGTCGAAGTTCGCTTTTTTCTTTAAAAAATTAAGACTTATTTCTTTGTTTTTTCAACTTGTTTTTCTACTAGAGTGCATTTGTCATCAGAAATACAGCATCCGCTGAAAATTCGATTTTCCTCCGCCAAATCAGCTTTCGGGCTACACATCTGGCTAATGTGTAAGTACTTTCGGAATGCATTTTAATAAGTTCTTGCTTATCGATGTGACTGCCATAATCTCTAAGACTCAGTTTTTTCTGAAAGGCTGTATTTTCTCCCGTACTTTGAGTATAAGATATAACGTTTTTTGCCTTCTTGAAATACATTATAAAAATTAATTTCTATGGGTATGCTGGGAACGGATTTTTTTTTTTTTTTTAATATATTTTTTTTTTAATCTTTTTTTTTTTTTTTTTTTTTTTAATAATCTACATAGGAGTGATTCTCCAAAGTTTATTTTTCTTATTTACGAAAATGAAATCTCACTGCAAAGCGTATCCTGTCACTAAGTTTTGCATCACATTTCCTTTCAACTCCCCTCTCTGTAATTATCCAATTTTCGGGCTCATCAAGAAATGGCATTTCCTTTTCGCCAGTCAATTTGAAGTGTATTTTTGCCATTTTTTTTCTGGTTTTCTTTTTTTTCATTATTTTCCTGAAATGTTTATGCCTCTCCTTTAAGTCTTTCTTGTCAACTCTGCAATGGAAACATAAGATCTTTAGCGGAGTTTTAAAAGCACTGAATACGCTATGAGAGAATAGATTTACGAAATGAAAAAGAAAAAAGAACACTCCTATGAAACGAGTATTTTGTATTGCAACTGTAATGATCCAACTCGAATAGGCTGAAGTTGACTCGCTTGTTCAGAATGCAGAATGAGAGCCGAAGAATCAGCAGTATATCGGGAGTCTAAATTATATGCAGTACATTATTCTGTGGTCGGTTTGTCTGTTCCTTGTTTCCCGAAGAAGTAGGCTTAGAAATTTCAGTTCAAAGAATTACTCTTCTTTGAACTGAAATTCAGAAAGGTGCTTTTATAGAGATGGAATCACCAGTGGTGTTACGGAAAACTGAAAATCTGCAGGTAAAGATCTTATTGAAATGGAGATGAAACAAATCTTTCATCATCTCCATTTCAATAAGATGAAACCGACTAACTCAGTCGCGTTATGAAAGAGGCTCATAAAAATTCTTCGGTTCATCGACGGGATTAGAACCCAGGTCTTTTCCACCCGGTTTGAGGAGGACAGTGTGTAATTATACCAACTGTGCTACCCATGAGGGCCTTTCTTGGTGTGAACCGCTCTGTTTCACACTGTGTCTGACTGTTTCCAATGGCTCGCTGTAAGTTCTTACAGGATATGAGCCAATAAACCTGATTTTAGTTCGATGCTATAAATAATATTTCTGTTGAAATATATGGTATGAAATCTTGCGAAAACATACAGTATACTGAACGGACAGAATTCATGGAACACCTGGTTCCATGGGTAATGCGACGCTATCACCCCTCTCACTAGTGGACGAACCCACCGCTTGGCAGGTGTATAGATACACTGCATCACTGCATTAATGTAGATGGTAATTCGATGTCAATATGGATAAACGTCGTGAGTTAACTGACTTTGAAAGAGGGATGATAGTGGGTGGCGGATGCATGGATCACTCTATCGCAGAGGTGGTACAGAAATTGCACCATCCCCGTTCGACAGTATTCAGGGTGTATCGGGAATAACATCTCGTCGTGGACAGCGCTGTAGGCGTGTGTTCTGTGTGTATTCATGTTGTGGTTGGCTCCCAGTCAGCTGCCCATCTCCACCTTTAAAGCTGTGAGGGAACAGAAATTCTGTAAATCTGGCCTGTAAGAAAAGTATTTAAAAATAAAAGATGCAGTCTAAGTGTTCAGGTCTAAAATGTGTCTAAGTATTTAAAAATAAAAGATGCAGTCTAAGTGTTCAGTCGCAATCCTGAACACCTGTACGATAGTACAGGTGTTCAGGATTACGACTTTCTGGAGCTCCTTTTAAGTGTTCTCTGGGAGACCTATTGCTGCTAGGCTGCTGTGTAGAGTCTTTGGTACCATACTGGTGGTTGGCACGATGATCGGGATGGCCGATACTCCTTGCATATGCCACATCTCCTTGACCTCATTTCTCAGGTTCGTGTACTTCCTAATTTTTTTCTCATGGGTTTTCTGAACATTGCTAGTGTTGAGCACCGCTATGTCAATCAGATAGGTAGCCTTTTCCTTCTTGTCCACGAGGGTTATGTTCAGTCTGTTGTGCAGGATTGTCCTATCCGTTATTATGGCGCGAACCCAGTACAGCTTCGGGTCTCTAGTACTGCCTGGGGTTCCTACTTGTAGTATGGTACACTTTCTTTGGTCAGTTTGTATTTCCTAGCTAGCTTCTGATGTATTATCCTGGCTACCTGGTCGTGTCTATGAGTGTACTCAGTCTGGGTGATCACTTTGCACCCCGCGGTGATGTGTTGGATAGTTTCTAAGGCCAGGTGGCATCGTCGACATGTGTCATCTGACATTCCGGGCTCCTTTGTGATGTATTTTCTATAGTTTCTGGTGTTGATTACCTAGTCTTGGATGGTCAGCATGGATCCTTCAGTCTCGGGGAAGAGCGTCCTGCTTGTGAGCCATGCATTGAAAGCAGTGTTATATATGCGATCTTGATGGAGGTCATTGTAGTGTCTTCCATGGAGTGTCTTCTTTGCCCACCTTTATAACTTCGTTTCTTGTACCGTTAGGGCAAGCGGGATTCCTCGCTTAGGATCAGTGGTGTATACCTCTTATCTATCTTCCTTATGGCCTGGTGGAGTGGTGCTGTGTTGTTCTCGAAGTAATCCTTCAGGTTAACTATCGCTGTTTTCTGTTTCTCTATCAGGCCACTTCCTCCCTCTTTCCTAACTATTGTTAGTCTCTCCACTGCTGACTTCGGGTGGTGTTGGAGGCTCTTGGTCATCATTGTCCTTGTCTTTCGCATGATATCTTCTAGCTCGGTCTTAGTCCAATCTATGACCCCGAAAGTGTATGTTAGTACTGGAGCTGCATAGGTGTTTATGGCTTTAACTGTGTTCCCTCAGTTCAATTTTGCTTTCAGCAGGTTTCTGAGTCTCTGATGATATTTTGCGGTCTTTTCTTTTCTTGATTTCTTGATTTCCTTGTGCTCTAACTGCTGAGCCTGCATCATCCCTAGGTATTTGTAGGCCTCTCCTTCTGGCATAGTTCTGATCTCTTTACCAGTCAGCAGCTGGTAGTTTCGGCCAACTAATTTTCTCTGGTGCAGTGTGTGAGTCTTGCATTTGTCTAGACCAAATTCCATCCTGATGTCCTTGCTGAATTTTTCGGTGATTCGGAGTAGTTGCTGGAGTTGCTTTTCGGTTGCCGCGTAGAGCTTGATGTCATCCATGTACATCAGGTGGGTGAGGGTGTACAGGTTCTCTCTTCCTTCTTTGAGGTTATATCCATACTTGCTGCCGTTAAGCATGATGGATAGGGTTGAGTGCTAGACAGAACCACAGTGCGCTATGGTTTATTATTATTTTTTCTGTTTATACTCCGGGACGACCAAACGGTCAGAGGAGTTCACAAGATAGACAGAATACAAGAAACAGTACCGTATTCAGCAGTCGCGGGCTTGAACCCCGGTCACTCAAGGCACGTGTGCTTATACACCCGCGCGCCTGACTACTACTACTACTACTAATAATAATATTATTATTATTATTATTATTATATTAGGATTACCCGTAAATGAGTACATTAACTCGTATTCATGTCTGTAATTGCGTGTGTTCTCTGATCGATTTGCCTGTTTTGCTGGAAGAAAAACCTTGCTATCTACGCCTGAGACCGACTGACTCCGCCGTGGAGTGAAAAAAGACCACTAAAGTGCCTCGCGTCATTGACGGGATTCGAATCAAAAAACAAACTATTATATTTAGTGCACCCGAATAATTAAATTCATCTGCCGTGCTGTGTCTTATGTCTGTTAATTGCGTGGTTCTATGGTCGATTTGTCTGTTTGCTGGAAGAAACACTTGCTATCTACGCCTGGGACCGACTAACTGAGCCACGGAGTGAAAAAAGTCCATTAAAGTTCCTGGCGTCATCAACGGGATTCGAACCCGGGATATTTTTCACGTGGTGTGGGGAGGGCGGTGACTATACCACTGTGCTGCACACGCAGATAACGGGATTCGAACCCGGGCCTTTTCCACCCGGTGTGGGGAGGACTGTGACATCGCTGTGGTTCCCGCGCAGACAGTGACAGTCGCACAAATCACCACCTGTTTCAACGAGAAGCGATCATTAGCCACATTATGAGAGCCGCCGACCCATCAGAGTCCCATTGCTAATACTACGACATAGGACTCTACGCCTCAACTGGGCGAAAGAACATCGGTACTGGACCTTGGATGTTTAGAGTCGGGTCTCCTGGTCCTATGAGTCCCATTTCCAGTTATTTCGAGCGGACGGGAGGATGCGTATCTGGCGAAAACCGCACGAAGCTGTGCATCCGTCATGCCAACAAGAACTGTTCAGGCAGATGGACGGTCGGTGATAGTCTGGGGCGTGTTGGGACCTCTGGTACGTTTAGACGCATCTCTGAACTGTTCAGGTTACGCGTCCATCATTGCAGACCAGTGCACATACCCTCATGGTCAACTTGCACCCACAGGGCAATGGACCTTTCAGCTGAACAATGCACCTCCCCACGCATTTTTGAGACACCCTGCATATTGTAATGTAATTTACAGAGTATGAGGATGCATGTTTTATAACATGTTCTAGATAGTAGAACTGCTTCCAACAAACTATCTCTGCTAAGTTTGAATTTGAGACGGCAGAGTTAGTTTCGCCTCTGCTTCGGGGCAAGTTATCTTAATACGTAAAGAAGTTTTATAAGTTTTAATGAATTAGTATTTGTATTAGTAATGGCCACCGGTGCACGGAAGCCTATTCCAGCAAAAAAATAAAATAATAAGAAAATTAAAAAAATAATAATTAATAAAAGAAAAGGAAATAGACATGCGTCTAATTATCCAGCTGACCTTTGAATTACCCCAAATTGTCAGCCTTTACCACCCATGTAGGTAACTTTTTCCACTAATTTATAACTCACTAGCTAAAATAAAACTTTCTGCAGTCCAGTCTAAGCATCTCCTCGCGTAACGTGAATTTATGGCCCCTAGTTCTAGAATCATTTATAACCGTGAAAATTTTGTCCGCGTTCATTTTACTTTTGCCTCTCAGAGCTTTAAACACCTCAAACAAGTCTCCTCTAAGGTGCCTAGTTTCCTAGCTCTGAAACACACACATTCGAAGTCTTTCTTCATAAGGACGCTCTTTTTTCCGATCTGACCAGGCGAGTCTCGTCTTTGCACCCTTTCAAGAAGCTCGATGTCTTTCTTTAAGTGCGGTCTCCATACTTGAACACAGTATTCCAAGTGTGGTCTAACAAAAGCCTTATATAATGGGATTATGGCGTCTTTATCTCTATTGGCAAATGTTCGATAAATCTTCGATAGAACACCATGGGCCTTCCTTGCAAACTGTGTACAATGCTCCGAGAATTTCATGTCTGACCGTATCGTAACACTCAAGTCCCTTTCCTCCAGTACTGGCTTTAGTTAAACTCCTCCAAGTGTATAAGTTATTGATATACAAATTATTGATTTAAAAATATTTTATATCAACATAGTTCTGAAAATGCTTGATTCCCGAGTTATTAACCGGAATGTCTTATCTCCTGCAGGTGATTTCCTTTATCCACCCCTCCCCCCTTTGCCAGCGATTTCTCATAATCTGCCTTGGCCTGTCGAACCTTTTCTGTGGCTCTATTACACATCACCTTGTAGCTGTTATATGCTTCAGTACTTTTTATTGCTCTGTAACCTTTCCATGCCACCTTTTTCTGCTCAAGTAATGTGGCAACTTCACTGTTCATCCAACTTTGAACCCTCCTCGTGGAGTATTTTAGGCATCTGTGATTAATGTTTTAAAGGTATACCAAAATTCAATTGTATTTGCTCTCTGTGCGATATCTACCCAGTTAATAGAGGCCATGTAGCACCTTAAGGCATCTTAATTCCTTTTCCTGAAATTATAACCTATTCCTTTGACTTTAACTACTGCTACCTCTCTCTTCGTCATCCACCGTAGAACTCCGTGATCACTTCCTGCTACTGGTTCCTCTATTGTCAGCCCTGTTATGTCATCTGATTCATGGGTGATGATCAGATCTAGAATATTCTTTTCCCTAGTACAGTGATTTTCATTCCGGGTACTACGGCACCTTAGTGTGCCGCAGCAACATTTGATGGTTGCTATGTAGTTTGGGTTTAAGTTACTTAAACTTATTTTTTTAATATTTATATGTTTATTTCATTATAAAAAGGTACATCTTTATTTTACCTATGTGAGTTAGGATTTCTGTGCTTACCACCATGGCCCCGGGTGCCAAGAGAATGTGATCGGGCGTTTTCTTTGTGCGTAAAAAGTGATTATCTAAAAGCGATTTAAAGTTATATTAAGTTCCTGTCTTTAAGAAATTTATTTTTTAATATCAGCTACTATCACAAAAAGTACTTGTACAGAGCAAGAAAGAAAAGCTACCTTTCTTTATTTTTCATATTTCCTTTACTAACACTTACTACTCTACGCTTGGTCACACCGGGCACTGCTCCTGCCTCCCCGTGGCGGGGCCGGAAATCTTGGCAGAAAAGCCAATCTGCCAAGGTCTAAAAGGAGCAAATATGGATCAACATGCCTTTCCGCCTCTCGAGCCGACAAGCTCTCGGCCAGAGTTAGACAACGAGCATAACACGTCACAACCCAAGAGGTTGAAAACCACTTCCTCAGCGACAAATTGTCCTGCATTTCTAATAATGCACTCTCTTGGAGAACAGCCTCTCAGTAAGCTCTCTCCGTTTGTTATCCAAAAACACCTGGAAAGTCTGGCCGGTTCGCCTAAGACAGTCAAGAGACTGCAATCAGGCGACCTACTAGTGGAGACAATAAACCATGGACATTCGCAGAAACTACTAAACCTTGCCAACTTTGCTGGACTTCCAGTAAAGGTTTCTCGCCATGCAACCCTAAATACATCCAAAGGGATTATATCCAGCTGGGATCTTTTGAATGTCACGGAGGAGGAGATAATGCAAGAACTTCAAGACCAAAATGTCATTACAGTCAAAAGGATTATGACTCAAAAAGACACTACACTTACACTTACAAGGAACATTATTCTCACTTTCAATACACCAAATCTACCAACATCGATAAAAGCAGGCTATCTACTTTGTCGCATTAGGTACTGTTGAGATGTTTTAAGTGCCAAATGTATGGCCACTCTCAAACGGCATGCAGAGGAAATCACGTTTGACCCAATTGTGTGTCCTCTGAACACACCCAATGTGATTGCTCAGCAAAAGAAATGGCCTGCCCCAACTGCAAAGGCAACCATCCTGCTTATTCCAGGTCATTCAAAAAATGGAGAACTGAAAAGAAAATTGTGACATATAAGATTGAAAATAAAGTAAGTTTTCAAGAAGCAAGGAAAGTAATTGCTCCCAGTATGACTAAGCGTACATATGCGAGTATTGCGCAAAAATATCAATCAGTGGGAACCCAAACCGATGTTACAGTACCTTCAAACACTTCGATCTCTGACTGGGCTCGGGCTGTTCTCTCCCAGCAACAGTCCAATACCCCTAAGAAGTTGAACCAGGCAAATAATACTGCATTTACAGTACCAGTAACATTTTCTCCTTCACCAGTGATAGCTTCTACATCGAATAATCGGAGCTCACATTTACAAAAGAATATCCGAGAAACGTCTATGGATACATTCAACTCATCTAGACAAGAACCTATCTTAGAAATACATGCGGAAGAAGAAATGGACACCGGTCGACCATTCTTATCCAAAAAAGACAAACCAAAGCCTGAACGTCACAAGCCAGCCACATTAAAAAAACAGTCAGATACAGCTTCTTCTACTAAATACCAGTAATGCCTTATATTCTACAATGGAATTGCAGAGGATTTCGTAGCAACCTTAATGATATTCAAGTCTTAATTAACCGCTACTCTCCAGTCGGTTTCTGTCTACAGGAAACCTATCTAACTCCACAAATTTCCACCAACATAAAGAACTATGCCATCTATCGACAAGATCGTAATACTTCAAATGCTGCCCGTGGAGGCGTGACCATCTTCATCAGCTCAAAGATCCCGACCAAACAAATTGTTTTGCAAACTGATATTGAAGTTGTTGCCGTATGTTTTATAACCTAGATACCGTTAACACTAGTATCAGTTTATCTCCCACCAAGTCATACCTTCTCTTTCCAAGATCTTGAAATTCTGCTAATGCAATTACCACCCCCTGTCTGTCTGTTGTTGGGTGATTTCAATAGCCACCATCCCTTATGGGGATCAACAAAAGTAGATACACATGGTCGCCTAATTGAAAGTTTTCTAGACAAGCAAAACCTTACTGTTCTTAATACTGGTGCACCCACGCATACACAATTACCAGGTGGACAAACTTCTGCAATTGATTTATCAATATGTTCCCCGACTCTGTTTCCAATCATAGAATGGTCTGTTTTAGATGACCCCTTGGGCAGTGATCATTTTCCGATTATTTTTCATCTGCTCACTGCACAACCACCATTAGTCACACCCTGCAGGAAATGGAAGTTCTCTCAAGCCAACTGGGTCAATTTTCAATCTTTTGTCACACTGGATGAGCAATATATACGTATACAGTCGATAGATGAAGCCACAATAATTATATCACTTCGCAACTATTATCTGCAGCGAAGTATTCAATTCCATTGTCGAATCCTCGGTCCCGACGACACCTTAACTATTGGTGGAATGAAGACTGCACAAAAGCAAAGAAGTTAAAAAATAAAGCATGGAATTTATTTCGTAGATCATCAACCACAGCTAATCTTATCAATTACAAGAAGCTAAGAGCGAAAGCACGTCTCATTCAAAGCCAGGCCAAGAAGAATTCTTGGATTCGTTTTGCATCTACCATAAACAAAAACACTAACTCCAAGGTAATATGGAAGAAAATCAGACAGATTTCTGGAAAATTCCCTACAACCCCTTCACCAATTCTTTCATGGAATGGGCAGGAACTCTCTGCTCCTGAGGACATAGCAAATGCTTTGGGCAGAACCTTTGCTGAAGTTTCAGCGGCCTCAACTTATTCTGCGGATTTCAGAAAATAAAGACCAAGACTGAAGAACGAGCCATCAACTTTCGAACCTCAATTTTCCTTCCGTATAACCAGCCTCTTCAATATCACGAACTTCTACATGCCATGAAAACAACACACAACGGTGCCGCTGGGCCAGATGGAATATCTTATATCATGTTACAAAACCTTGGTGTCAAAAATTTACAAATACTACTGGTCTACTATAACAGAATATTTATGGAAAACATTTATCCAAGCTCTTGGCATCATGCCAAAGTTCTCGCCTTTTTGAAACCTGGAATAGACCCTACAAGGCCATACAATTACCGACCAATTTCCATCTCCAGCTGCCTCGGTAAATTACTGGAGAAAATTATTCATAATCGACTTGCTTGGACCATCGAAACACAACACCTAATGAGTAATAATCTGCATCATCAGATCTAAGGTCCTCCTTAGATCTGATGATCAAGGCAGAATCTGCAATTCGCAATGCCTTCGTAAAAAATGAACATCTCGTTTTGGTTTCCATAGACATAGAGAAGGCATTTGACACTACCTGGCGTCATGGCATTCTCAGCGACCTCCATGCCCTTGGTCTACGAGGCAACCTTCCTATATTTATCAGGAACTTTCTCCAGACTCGTTCGTTCCAAGTTCGATACCACAACTCGCTTTCTATGACATTTTTACAGGAAGAAGGAGTGCCACAAGGTTCTGTATTGAGTGCAACCCTCTTTGCCCTTAAAATTGATTCTATCACAAAAGAACTTCGAAATACAGTTGAGACCTATCTTTTTGCGGATGATCTCTCCATTTCTTGCCATTCTCAGAATATGAGATCCATTGAACGGCAACTGCAGATATCCTTGAATAAGGTCCAAAGGTGGGCAGGAGTCAATGGCTGTCGTCTATCTCAGCAGAAAACTGTTGCAATCCACTTTTGTAATCAACGAAAAATGCCTACAGATCCTGAACTTCAGATGTCAAATTTTACCATTCCAGTGACCAACAATATCAGATTCTTGGGATTAATCCTTGACAAAAAATTAAATTTCTTTGAGCACATTAAATCGCTGCGTACTTCCTGCCTCAAGAAACTGAACATACTCAGAGCTTTATCTGCAATGTCTTGGGGAGCAGACCGTACATCTTTGCTTCTGTTATATAGAGCATTGATCAGATCCCGTTTGGATTATGGTGCTCAAATCTACGATTCTCCCGAAAGAGTACACTGCACTAGTTGGATCCTATATAGTATAGTGCATTGCGGATTGCACTTGGTGCATTCAGGACATCTCCTACCCATAGTTTATGTATTGAAGCACATGAACCCCCTCTTTGTCTCCGCAGGAAAACACTACTTCTTAAGTATGCAGCCCGAATACAAAGTTGCTGTCAGCATCCTATTGGGCCATATCTCTTTAATCCACCACTGCAAAACCTTTATAGAAATAAACCCAGTAAAATAAGACAGGCAGGCTTACGCCTTATTGAATTAACGCAGAGTTGGAACGTTCAAATTTTCAACAGGAAACATGTAATGAATTACTTCCAACCGCCATGGATTCCTCCTCCTCAGTTATATTTCGATACTTATCTTGACAAGTAGGGAAAGAAAAGTAAATATATTTCGATACTTATCTTGACAAGTGGGGAAAAAATCGTCTACCAACACTCAGTGTGAAACAACTCCATGCAAGTCATATTCAGAAATACGCTGATTTTTTGTCCATATATACTGATGGCTCCAAATCACATTCAGCCGTTGGAGCAGCGGCAGTATTTCCCTCTACTATCATCTCGGCTGCCCTTCCACCTAAGTATAGCAGCTTCTCCGCAGAACTTCATGCAATAAAATTAGCTTTAGACAACCTGAATCTCTACCCATCTATAAAATATGTTGTATATACAGACTCTCTCAGCTCAATAACCGCAATGCAAAACTCTTCCTACAAGGCTCATCCTGTGTTAAATCAAATCGGAAGGCTCCTATTACAAATTGAAGAACGTCATCAATCAGTGACATTTTGCTGGATCCCAGCATATTCAGGGATACAGGGTAACGAACTTGCCGATGAAAATGCTAAAAATCCGTCAACCTTTGATTTAACCTCCATTCCGGTTCCAGCCTCTGACTACTGTCACATCGTACAAACAGCATGTTTCGCAAAGTGGAAAGAGCTATGGCACACACAAAAGAATAATAAACTCTACCAGTTGAAACAGGATCCAAAACATTGGCACTCTAGCACCAAAACAGTGCGAAGAGAAGAAGTGGTTCTTGCACGGGCACGTACTGGACACACATATCTGACCCACCTCCATCTGCTCAGAGGCGAAGATCCTCCTCAATGTTCATACTGTTCAGAAAATTTAACAGTCAAACATATTCTGATTGACTGCCCTGAGAGGACAGAACATCCGTCCTCTGTTCCCTGAGAAATCTACGAGAACCAATGACATTACAACATATTATTGGAGATGATGCAAATATCAACGAGTTTTTCTCTTATCTGAAAATAATTGGACTTTATGATAAATTTTAAATATCTCTGTAAACGCAACCAAGTTGTTACGCCTAAATTATGTTTTTAGCTTTTTCATGTGAATAGGCGCATTATAGCCACAGCAGCTTATGCGCCGATAAACCCCCCATAACACACACACACACGCTTACCACCATAATAACTAACAAGAGGAAAATACTACAAACAATTGAAGAAGAAATGACATTATGTCTTTCCAATATTCCACCTAACATCAAAAAGATCTGCGAATCACACCAGGCACAAATATCTCATTGAAAAGTTGTATAAACCGCGTTTAAATACCTTCCATTGTACGGTATCTTTTTAATTTTGTGGTGCGATAAACATCAATGATCTATAATTGATGTTGTTTTAATACCGCTATATAAAGAATAAAATTATTATTTAAGTATGTATAGTGTGTATTATGAATTGTAATTTTATTCTTTTTAATTTTGTTTATAATCATATTATTATAATAACTATCATCATATAACATATATTATTTTAATATTAAATACATTTAATATTAAATAATATAAATACATACAGAGAGAGAATCAGATCTAACAGGCAGAAAATTGAGTAGTGGGTGCAACAAAATAAAATAAATTACTTTAGGGTGCCATTATTAAAAAAAAAGGTCGAAAACCATTGCCCTCTTACTTTCCCTGACGTGTTGATACAAATAACAGTTATTTAGTTGATTTAAAAAAATTTTTCCCCACGTGGAGTTTCCTTCCCATTCGCTCCAATCAATTAGAGGCAAATTGAAATCGCCCATAATAAGACATTCACCCTTACTTGTCCATTCCATTTGCATGTAGAGGCTTTCGTCATAACCTTCACAATCACCTGGCCTGTAGATTACTCCTACTCGCATTATGCCTTTGTTTCCAACTATCTCACACCATACAGATTCTATACTAGCATGCAAAATGTCTGAATCCGGGAAGGCTTTCGTCGCGCTCAGGCTGCTTCTGATAAGAAGCATTACCGCACTACCCCTTCTATCTATCCTTTCCTTCCTAAATACATTATACATATCGCACTGAAACTCATCATCCCCTATCTGCGGGTGGCACCACGTTTCTGTAAGCCCTATTACGTCAGCGTTACTTGTCCTAACGAGCAGTTCGAATTCACTCATTTTATTGACGACACTTCTGACATGACTATATAAACAATTAAGACTTAATGTTCTGTATAGCTAATTACCCTGACACGCTGACCCATTGAAGTTATTTAAGCTTGCTTCCCTGGCATTAGCTATCGATTCATTTGAAACGTTTCTGCCCTCAGAATGTCATTTGTGATAACAAACAAGAACTCTTGAGGTATGTTATTATCGTGTATGAACCTTGTTATCTAGGCGATAGTTTACATATATACATATATGATGTCTGTTTTGTTAACTCTTCGCAATAAACACAGTGGTTGTATCCATCGTCCTCCCCACACCGGGTGGAGAAGGCCTCACGTCATTGACGGGTTCGAATCCCGTCAGTGAGGTGAGGAGCTTTTATGCGCTTTTCTCCCATAAATGAAAAAAGTGGAGTTGGTTTTATTTTGTGGAGTTCGTCGGTCTCAAGCGAGGATAGCAAGGTTTTCTCCCCCGAGAATCGGGTTTTTCCTCCGAAAAATTAGGAAAATCAACAATAGAACACAAGCAATTTGTGAACATAATACATGTGGGTAGATGAGGTTGTTCTCAGAGGCCCTAATATGGCAGAGGGCCTAATATGACAGTTCGTTAAACAAAAATTACAAATTTCTTCAACAAAATAGAAAATATATATGTATATAAATAAAACACAGGCCACCCGACACCAGCTAGATTAACTACAATGTAAATAAATAAATAAATGAAAATAACAGAAATAAAGAGAGTTTCCTTTCGTCAAACCAGAATTCGGAATTGGGCCCTTTTTTCATATAGTGAGGAAACAGTCTGGAGGCTCTTATAGAATACCATTCTTTCTCTGGGATTGAGGCTATATCGTGTGACTCTTAAAAATGGGTTACTTTTTTAGGCACGTTAGCATATATACGTGAAGCACTTGTGTTCACCATTCACCAATATATCTTAATAATAACTCGATCCTTACTGGATGGATTTTCATTTCATAACATTTGTTTCGGGCTTTTAGAAAGATGTATCGAAACCTACCAAATTCATTAAAATCGGACCAGTAGAACTCCGACAGTTATTTTTTTTCCTGTCACATGTAATAGACTCTCAATGAATGGATTTTAATGTAATTTCACACTTCGCTCTTTGAGAACGATATATCGAGCCTTCCCAAAATTGAATGAAATCAGGCCAATTGAAAATCGGAAATTATTATTTCTTTTTTTCACTTATAACACATAGCGTATCCATATATTGCATATTGTATCTGAAGCACTGAAAAATACGAGAAAGTACTAACGAAGAGACTTAAAAACTGAGATAGGGAGTTCTTCTCATGCCTGATTATAAAAAAACAAAGGTTAACCTTCAGTACAAGGCATCTTACCCATTGATCTTTGCGGCAATATGTGATGATTGGAAGGTGTCGTCCCTTGACGTAATATATCGTTTTTAGTACACTTTCGTTTTGAACTATGTATTTAAAAAAAGTTAGGTTAGCTTACGTCACCAGTTCGGGATGGATTCAAACGAAAAACGGTGTGTCCATAATATTGTATACTGTAAAATGTGAAAACCGTTTATAAGCATGAATTCGTCCCGAATTGATGACGCGAACTAACATAACCTTTTTAACTAGTTCAAAATGAAAATTTATTTAAAAAAACTACATTTCTTTCGCTGAATAAACCAGCGCCAAGAGGAAGAAAGTGTCTACTACAAACGTTACGTTTCCATGCCTGCTGTAATGTACTTACTTGCAAAACGGCATTCACTCTAACGCAAAAAAAATCGTGGTGATAAGCAGTCAATCAATAGGCTGAGCTATACCTGCTTATCACTTATTGTCACAAAGATCCATGGGTAAGAGCCTTGTACTGCAGCTTAACCCAAAAAAGAAGTAAATCAAATAGAGTCCTCAACAGAAAACCCATAACAAATGACAGATGAGTTGAACAGTACGATCTCATCTTCCTCCTTCCCCCTTGTCTCACTCTCTCTCTCTCTCTCTTCTCTCTCTCTCTCTCTCTCTCTCCCCCCCCCCACGTGCGAAAATGACTTTTCAATACTTACTCAAACTCGTGAACCTCATCCAAGTGTTCCGCAAACTCAACGTGTTTTTCTTCATCAATGTTGATGGCTGGCTGGTTTTGCACGTTTTCTACATTTTGTTGGGGCAAAAGGTTGAGAAATTGCATCAATGACAGGTACAGGAACATTTTCTTGCAAATTATTTTCCACTGGAATTCGTTGTTCCTGCAACGGACGACGAGACGAGCAAAGACCAAAGGCTCTCTCAGTTCATACACAACAAGTGGTTGATTGCTTGGTGGGGGCGTTACACCGAAGAAAACTCCTATAAAAGGCGATAACAAGAAAGCCACTTTTTTTTTAATGGAATAATTATATATATTTTTAAATATTCACGCATGAAGCTTAAATTTTTTAAGTCTCCTCCATCATTTTATTCATTTTACCTTATATTAATAAGAGAAAAGTCAATTTAACCTAAACTAAGTTATGTAAAGTTTACCAGTTATTATATAGTTACCATTATAGTTATTATACAGTTATTAATAATTTAAAATTCATTTTAAGTTTTAAAGTAATCCCAATAATTTTACTTTGTTAAAGGTTAATTATTGAATTCCTTTGGTTCCACTCGAAATTTAATTTAAAAGAAAGGATCTACTGCAGAAAAAAGTTTAAGAACCGCAGCTGTTCAGTAAGTACAAATATTTATTTTGTTCTTTCCGTATAAATTATTCTGAAACGAAATAAAGCGCTTAATTAATCATGGTTACAACGCACTATTTACCGCCAATTCATGCAACTTGAAGTCTCCCTCCCTAGATAATACTTACGCTGCAAAAATCTCCTAATTCTTCCCATTTTGTCTGCTGTATTTAAATAATCTGAGATTATTTATGTATAAGTATTTCTCACTCAGCTTTGATATCTGCCTATCTACCTATTACCTACTTGACTGTTGAATGATAACTCTTTTATTAACTTGGAAGAAATTGCCTCTGCACTTTGCAGAAGAAATCGCAAAAATGATGCAGTGTTATTGTTAAATGGATTCAAGAACGTAAAACAACAAAGGGCAGAAAATAATTTGTATTAAAAATCCTACGAGAACAATTAAATGAATTCCTGCTGACTTCATAATACTATTATACGTTCATTGTTAGAATGGGCAGCCGATCTTTCTTTTATTTTGAATAAAAATGGAGAAATACCGAAAGGCATTAGAAAAAAAGATTTATTTAAGGGTGTCTGAACAAACCTCATTCATTACATTAGCATTACTAGCTCATATAGCATCAGCCGAAAAAAACAACCCTTCCCATTTCACCCATCAACATTCACTCCAAATGTTGGTCTAGTTCTGCCTTGAACGTAAGTTGCTGACCTCCACTACAACAGATGAAAATTTGTTACAACTATCAAGTACCCGCTGACTAATGGCGAATATCCGCACATCTATTCTACAATTGTCTTTCCTCAATTTGAATTTATGTCCCCTCAGGTGAGTAATCTGAGTAAGAGGAAGAATGCCATTAGCATTGGGCTTGCCCAATCCATTCAAGACCTTATACACCTCAACTAGGTTACCGCGCAGCAGTGCCTATTCTCCAGAAGCTGCAATTTGCAGATATTAAGTCTTTCTTAGTAATAGCATCCCTTTGTTCCACTCAACAATCTCGTTGCCCTTCTCTATACTCGTTCCGGCAGCAAACATCTTTCCTAAAACGAAGCGCTTCCAGACCTGAATACAGTACTCAACATGTGGCCTGACCATTGCCTCATACAAGGGGACAATAATCCCGTTATCCCTGCTAGCAAACTTCCTGATATCATTGACAAGACACCATGAGCTTGCAGCCTTTTTGCACTGCTCAGAAAATTTCATATCTGATAGCACCTGGTCCTTTTCTTTCTCCACTACCCTGAGTGTAGTACCACCCAGTTGATACGCTACTCCGGGATTGCTGCTACCCATTTGCAGTACTTTACATTTGTCAATGTTAAACTTCAGTTTCCACCTCTCAGCCCATCTACTGAACTTTTCCAGATACTGTTGCGGTAGTGTACTATCATTACTATCATTAACAACCCTGCCAACCTTCGTATCATCTGCAAACTTAAGACATTAACCCTGATATATACCATCAACAATGTCATTCATAAATACCGAAAACAACAATGGGCCCAACACCGAACCCTGGGGAACTCCACTAATAACATTAGTCCATGAAGGGCAGTGTCCATTGATAACCACTTTCTGTCTTCTGCCACTCAAACATTCATTTATCCATTATAGCGACTTGCCCTTAATGCCATACTGTCCAATTTGTACAGTAGTCTCCCATGTGCCACAGTATCAAAAGCTTTCCTAAAATCCAAATACATTGTATATGATATCAAAATTATTTTTTGTATCTAGTCCAAGGATGCTCTCATAATTATGGCTAATTGTTTGCTTACTTACTTTGCCACCTACCTGAATATAACTGGATAGATCCTCTCTACCCCAGTTGCCTTTCTTATGTTTAACTTCGACAATTACTCCTAAACTTTTCTCTCAGTTATTACAAAATCATTTAACTCCCTGTTAGAGTTCCATAAACATCTGATCCTTTCTTCCTTGAATAGCTCCTCACGTATGAATATAGATGCAAAATACTCATTTAGTTCGGCAGCTATCTGATAATGATCATCTACAGTGATACCAAGTGGACCGATCTGATTTATCCCCTTCCTTTTAGAGTTTATACACTGGTGTGCAAAACTTAAGGACCAACATTATTTCTAAAGGTTACAACCACAAAATCTTCACTTAAGGTACTCTTTACTGATCAGAGCAAATTTAGTTTCAGCAGCGATTCTGGACGTCAGCTAATCTGGCGAGAGGTTGGCACACGGTATCACCCTGGAAACATCACTGAAAGGGATCGATATAGCGGTCGAGGTGTTCTCGTCTGGGAAGGCGTTATCTTGGATGGACGTACACAACTCCAGATACTGCAAGACGGTACAGTAACCGTTGCACGCTACTGTACTGAGGTAATCCTTCCCCGTGTGCGTCTGTTCCGAGGTGCCGTTGGCCCCGAGTTCGTGTTTATGAATGATAACGCCACACCCTATCGCACTGCAGCTGTGATATGCGTTTGGAAAGGGAAGTGAGGACATTGTTCGTATGTATTGGCCTGCCGGTTTCCGCCGATTTAAATCCCATCGAACATATATGGGAAGCTCTTGGGAAACGCCTAGCGGCACGTCCACACCCACCAGAAAATTTTCACGGGCTGAAGATGGCGCTGACAGAGGGATGGACGATGTTACCGCAAGAATTTATCAACAACATTGTTCTAAGTATGGACAGGCGGTGCAAAGCCTTCATCATTTCTGTACCTCACGAGGTTCCTTTGGTATGCTTTTCCCATATCCAGGCTACTCCTATGAGTGCTAAAGGTGAAAACCTGACTCGTCCTTAAATTTTGCACACCAGTGTATAAGTAAAGAAGTCTTTGCTGTTTTTCTTTGCATCCTTTGCCAAATATTTCTCGCTATCTGCCGTCGTCTGCCTAACCTCCTTTGTGTCTTGAATACAGATCAGCTTATATCTGCCATGGGCCGCTTGTGTCGCTTGATAATTTATATGCATCCCATGCATTTTTCTTCTCTGCCACGAGCCGCATTAATACATCTGATATCCATTTAGGCCTAAACCTTGAACAGTATTTCTTAGTTGGTATGAAAAGTCTAGTATCCTCCAAGATTAATTCCCTGAAGGCTTCCCATTTAGAATTCACCGTTGGTAACATCTTCAGTTGATTCCATTGTATAGAATTTAAAAACCCTCTGAGACCTCTCTAACAAAAACTCTTCCCCTTATCCCTAATGGTAGTTACATCTTGAAGTAAATCCCACAGCAGTACACTGTGATCACTGCCACCTAGTGGTTCCTTTATCTGCAGATTCTTAACGCATGACGAATCACTGCTGATAATCATATTAAGAGTATTACTCCCTCTGGTTGTCTCTCCAACATGTTTCTGCAAAAAACAGTCATCGAATAAATCCACAAAAATCTTGCTGTGTGCGAGTGACCAATCCACAAATTTCAGTCAATATCTGGAAAGTAAAATTCCTCCATTATAAGACATTCTGATTTACTGACTCACTCTATTTCTCTGCACAGTTGCTCGTTGTACTCATCAGAGTCATTAGGCCTATAACACACTCCTGCTTTCATTTTCCCTTTCGCACTGCTTATGCCACACCAAACAGACTGAACTTTGCACTGTCCATCTATATCAACTGGATGCACTTCCTGAGATTTTGTGTTCTTAACTAACAGCACAACCCCTCTTCCCTTCCTTTCCTGTGTATCCTTTCTGTACACATTGTACTCCCCAAATTCCAATTCTGCACCGCTTTGTATCTGTGTGGCACCACGTCTCTGATATCCCAACAATATGCGCTTTTGATGTTCTGTTCAGCACTTCAAATTGATCAAATTTATTTACTATACTCCTAGAATTGATGTACTTGGAAGTGTACAAACACATATTCTTACTCTTAGTTACCGTAACACAACCCATGTGTTTACTTGTTCCATGATGACTCCCAGCAGCCCTTGAAATCCCCAGTACCTCTCATTGCAGTCATAACTTTAGCATTAGCATTAGTAAGGGCACGTGATGCAAGAAAGCAAGCTTATATAGCATCAGCCAAAAAAAAAAAAAAAAATCCCTTATTTCACCCATCCCCTCGCTCCAAACGTTTGTTAAGTTCTACCTTAAATCTATTTAAGCTATCAACTTCTACAACGACAGATGGAAGTCTGTTCAGCCACTCAACTACCCGCTGGCTAAAGGCAACCTTCCGCACATCTATCCTACAACTGTCTTTCCTCAATTTGAATTTATGCCCTCTCAGGTGATTATTCTGAGCAAGAGGAAGAATCCCATCAGCACTGAGCATGCTCAAACCATTCAAGCCTTTATAACACCTCAATCAGATCACCTCGCAGGTGCCTAGTCTCCAGACACTGTAATTTGAAAACTTAAGCCTTTCTTTGTAAGAGCAACCCTTTGTTCCATTCACTAATCTTGTTGCCCTTCTCTGTACTCGTTCCAGCAGCAATACATCTTTCCTAAAATGAGGCCTCCAGACCTGTATACAGTACCCAAGGTGTGGCCTGACCATTGCCTTATACAAGGGGATAATCACCTCTTTATCCCTGCTAGAAAAATTCCTCTATATCATTGACAAGACACCATGTGCTTGCAGCCTTTTTGCACTGCTCAGAAAATTTCATATCTGCCTGCACAATTGTCCCCATGTCTTTTCATTCTCTAACACTGTCAGTGTGGTACCACAGAGTTGATACGTTACTCTGGGATTACTGCTTCCCATATGTAGTACTTTACATTTGTCAATGTTAAACTTCATTTTCCACCTCTCAGCCCATCTGCTCAACTTTTCTAAATCCTGTTGCAGCAGCATAGTGTTAGTAGTGTCCTTGACAACCCTGCCAACCTTCGTATCGTCTGCAAACTTGGACATTAAGCTTGATGTACCATCATCAATATTATTTATAAATACAGAAAACAACAATGGACCCAACACTGAACCCTGAGGGACTCCGCTAATAACATTAGTCCACCAAGAGCGGTGTCCATTGATTACCATTCTCTTTCTTCTCCCACTCAACCACCCTTTAATCCATAGCAGCAATTTGCCTCCAATGCCACACTGCTCCAATTTGTGCAGCAGTCTATGTTCAACAGTATCAAAGGCCTTTCTAAGACCCAAGTCTGATCATTCCAATAGAAGCAGTGCACGAATCACCTCTGCCTGTGGCTACCGTAATCTACTAGTCTGTGAATCCCCGAAGCTAGCAGTTTTCTGATCCACCTAACACTGCATCGAATGCATCAGCAAATATTCTTGCACCCTTTCTATTTAAGTGTATCCCATCCCTGTAGAAGCAGTTTCTCCTGTTAGCACAGACAACGTTGAGAAAAAATTCTACGCCATGAGCCTTGCACAATCTCTCCAGGGCCGAATTGATTGACAAGGTTCTCACCATATACTTCCTCCTATCATGCCTGGACAGAATTGCAGACACTTCAAAATTTAACCCTAACTCGCGAAAATGTGTCTTTTCTCCGACTGATTTACATATTCCGCAGGCTGAAAACTCCGGAACAACTCACGGGGAAACTTTACGCCCTTCGCCTGAGATCGGATAAATACAGCCTCAATATTCTGTGTGCATATGTGTGTGTAAAGTGTGTTTAGGGCCAAACGGTACCAGGGGTTTTCCCAATCTCCGCGTAGTTTACACTGTGGGTGATCCAGTTGACTCATCAGTCAGAAATTTAAAAGTATATAGACACTGTATATGTGTGATGCCATGTACCGTTGTTGGCAGGATCCGCCAGAGTACTCTAGCATCAGTGGTGCACCCGGTCAGCCTCCCCGTGGCACGGTGTGGTAACGTCGGATCCCACTAGGGGCTCGGCGGCTAATAGACCGGAGGAACACAGGGCACAACACAATATACAGCACATGACCCCCACATACTTCAAATCTCTGGCCCGATACAATGTACACCCGCGGAGATGGGAGAGATCCCAGGAGCCGTTAGACACTAACATATCTACCTTACACCTTTTACCTTACCGTTGTTCTTCTGGTCCTTTAGCCGCCAGAGCACTGCTGATAGTCGACGTTGCCCCACTTTCGCCCCGTGGTGGCAGACCAGGTACATCAGTATTTTTAGATAAGTACTCTGGCAGGTCCTGCCACTTAATTTTCTGGGATTTCAGTGGCTACGACCTAAAAAAAAGTAAAAAAAATATAAAAAATAAATATATATATGTATTTATATATGATCGCGAGAGGGAAGCGCTAGAATTTAGATCGTTGACTTTTGATTGTGTGGGGCGTTCACATTGCTAGCAAGTAATCTGCGCGGTAACACAGTGGCATCGTTACCGTCCTCCCCACATCGGGTAGAAAAGGCCCGGGTTCGAATCCCGTCGATGACGCGAGGAACTTTAATGGGCTTTTTTTCACTCCGTGGCTGACTTAGTCGGTCTCAGGCGTAGAAATATTGAGCCGATAGGGAAGGCAACTCCAGATTACAGTGGGGCATGCCCATGCCCCACCAGAGGGAAAAGAAGGGAGTGGCGGGAAGGGGAGGGGACAGTAAGCAGTCTTCCCCCCGCCAGGGAGTGGAGGAAAGTACGTCAGGCAACGAAACTGGCCCAGATCTCCAAAAGGGTGTAGATGCAAGGGTGGCCACAGCCCGGGCGCCGAGGCATAAGGTCTGCCCCATCCATGATTCCTTGGAGTCCAGTCAGGATACTTCAGTCTAGATTTTGGTTCAAGTCTGTCAGATATTTGTGCAAGTCCTGCTTGGTCATTTGTTTGGTATTCACTCATGGGATCCAAGTCCCATCCATTGATCGATGTTCAATAGAATGGGGTTCAATCGCCATCAGGGTGGACTCCGTCCATAGTCGGCATGCAGGAGATCAGGACATTCAGCCAGGTTGTGGGTGTTGGTCCGATTGCTGCCCGTGCAGGTCGTGCAGTGTCATTTGTTGAGGTTCTCACATGGGATCGATGTCCCATCTATGGCTCAGTATTGGAAGAGTGGAATTTAGTTACAGCTGGTGAATGGTCCAGTTTTCTCTTGGTGCATCAAGTTGTTGTGAGGTTGTGAATGCTCTCCAATTATTATTTGTGACATACATTCCTTTTGAGTTTTGTTTTGGTTGATTGGGCTTCTGTTTGCTCAGTTTATGGACTACCACAACGTTCGTGAGACTTCAGGTGCAGTGAGTATGGAAAGCCGTAGTTATCCTGGTTGTTCTGGGTTTGCCGGCGGAGGTAGGGTATGGCATTTTGCGAATTGGCACACTGAGCAAAGTTGGTGAGGGCATTGTAGGTTGCCTCATCCTCCAATAGGTAGTGTTCCTGATTTTTGGAGTTAAACCGGATTCGTGTGATGAGGTGACCACGGAGATCTTCGTATAGCACACACTCATGGAGCAGGTGGTCCCAGGTCTCGAGGGAGCCACATGCGCAAGCTGGGTTGAATATGTGTGTGGTGGAAATCTGCCACCACACACAGAAGATGGGTTGTCTCGTGTACTCGGAATAGGGTAATTTACTAATTGGTCTTATAACGAATCGCTGGCTAAAATGTGGTTTACATATTTGTGTTGTAGAGCTTAAATCTACGAACCGAGCTCCATGTTAATACATTGCTCGGAGACCATTTTCGTTGTAATTGGTTGTTTTGGACACATTAAACTACTTTGGCCATGTTGCGTCATTTCATATGATTTTTTTTTTTTGCGCATGTCTGGACAAGTGTGCACTCACGGGATAAATTTGCCCAAGCGGGTAGCACAGTGATTACGATCACTGTCCTTCCATACTGTGTAAAAACGGCCTGGATTCCACTATGTCGACATAGGAAGAATTTTTATGGGCTCTTTTCATACCAAGGACGAGTTGGCTGGTCTAGAGCTAGGTTTAGAAGGTTCATTTCCCTTCTCTCTCAAAGTATCAGGCTATTATCCAGCTAAGCAGGCAAGGTGACTATAGAATACATGCAATTTACAAACACATTACACTGATGCCTCATGGCCATGATGGCTTTGGTGCAAAAAAGAGAAAACGACTGCTTGTTATTTGAGCCCACTAAACACTTACGCTGTGATTCCTTATTGAGTTCAAAGAACAGTGGGCTTTGTAATATATAATACGCTGCACAATTGAACTAAATTTTGCAGCTGCTTTAAGAAAAAACAGGTGATTGATGCAAGAAACATTTTTTCTCTCTCTCCTCTAACTAAGTTCATTCTATCAGGTAATGCCCTATTTATATATTCTGTGGCCTTGACTTACATATTTTTAGAATCCCTAAAAATAAGGCCGTGGGAAACCGTCTTTTCCGTTATGCACTATGCCAGGGCATTTTCAATTAGTCACTATGCCAGGGCACTTTCCATTAAGCACTATGCCTACGAAAAAAAAAAAAAAAAAAAAAAAAAATAGGCGATTTTATTCCCACAATTGTATAAAATTCTACAATTAATTTTTGCATACAGATTTCTAAGATAAATTGTTTCTTTGGCTTCTTCAGAAGCTAGCAAAATCATTAACAATGTCATCAAAGTTCGTATTGCGTGTTAGTGCCTGAATAAGTTTTGTGGAAACAACTTTAAAACTTTTGATATTTGATATAATTTGGGCCTGTGAGCACAAAAAGATGGTCATGGCGGGGAGAGGGTGTCCTGGACCAACAGTAGTTTGTTCAAGGGTTCCTGCTACTTTAGGGCCCTGAAAAAACCACACTACTGCATCTCGTCGAATTTGGCCTTGCTAATAGATCATTCTTAAACTGAGTTATGGTTATTTGCTCGACTGTCCTCGCTGGTAGCTCAGTGGTCATAATCACTGTCTACCGTGTGGAAAAATCCCGTCCGTGACTCCAGCAACTTTTATGGGCGTTTTTCACATCGTTGGTTGGCGTCAGGCGATGATAGCAAGGGTTTTTTCCGTCCAGCAAAATAAGCAAACTGACCAGAGCCAGAGAACACACGCAATTTACAGACATAATATGCATGAGTGGATGGGTTCCTTCTTCCTCTCTGTTTCTGGTAACCCTAATGTGAACAATTTATTTATTTATATCATTTGCTCCAATGTCGTACTTGCCCAGAACAACAGAGATATTGCTCCACGAAGTACCATCCCATTGCTCTACTAGCTCTTGGTGTTCAAAGACATCTGCTAACTATTGAATAAATAAATAAATAAATAAATTTCGCGCCAGCTGCATCAAAAGAAGTGCCGTCACTTTCAGGTCACCACAAATATTTTACACTTGTTTATCATGATTGGTACCTTTTTAAAGCACCTATATATCTTGTACTTCCATGAATTCTTTCATACACTGGTGTGAAAAATTTAAGGACCAGTCAGGTTTTCACCTGTAGCTTCTCATAGGAGTGACCTGGATATGGGAAAAGCATACCAAGGGAACCTCGTGAGGTACAGAAATGATGAAGGTAACAACACCGACACTACAACGGAAACAAAACGGTACAGAGGGACTTTATTCAAAAATGGCAACGTAGCACTGAAACCATGATGCAGATGCACCACTGCCAAAGATGGAACAAAGGGAAGAGGTGGTCTTCAGTAGGAGGTATGGCCACCCCTAATGTCAATGCAGGATTTGCACCGCCTGTTCATACTTAGAACAATGTTGATAAGTTCTTGCGGTAACATCGTCCATCCCTCTGTCAGCGCCATCTTCAGCTGGTGAACATTTTCGGTGGGTATGGACGTGCCGCTAGGCGTCTCCCCAGAGCGTCCCATATGTGTTCGATGGGATTTAGATCGACGGAAACGGGCAGGCCAATCCATACGAACAATGTCCTCACTTTCCAAAAGCATATCAACAGCTGCAGTGCGATGGGGTGTGGCGTTATCATTCATAAACACTAACTCGGGGCCAATGGCACCTCGGAACAGACGCACATGGGGTAGGATTACCTCAGTACAGTAGCGTGCACCGTTAAAGTACCACCTTCCAGTATCTGGAGTTGTGTACGTCCATCCAAGATAACGCACCCCCCCCAGACGAGAACACCTCGATCGCCATATCGATCCCTTTCAGTGATGTTTGCGGGGTGATACCGTGTGCCAACCTCTCGCCAGATTAGCTGACCTCCAGAATCGCTGCTGAGACTGAATCTGCTCTCATCAGTAAAGAGTACCTTAAGTAAAGATTTTGTGGTTGTAACCTTTAGAAATAGTGTTGGTGCTTAAATTTTGCACACCAGCGCATGAACAACGTGTGAATCTGATTTTGCATATTGCCTCAGAAATGTAACTGATACGCTTTCTTAATCAGAAGAATAAACACTTGGTTTCGCGATTTCGACTTCAGTTCTCTACACTCACCACACAGTGCATTGGGATTATTAGCCCACTTTCGAGACGTAATGCGCGACACTGGACAGCAACTGTCTTTTGCAGCAAACCAGACATCAGCTAAACAAATATCAAAACTAATATACTGTACAACAGGCAGTAAAATGCTATAGGATAGTATGGCGTGATAATTTCTTATATCAGTCAGTGAAGTACACGATATCGCTCCAGGCAATTGATTATTCGATATTTTGCGTTACATTAACCAATCAGTTGCATGCTTGACACTCCCCAATCCAAATCTCTGTGAGAAGTGTCATTTTCGTATTTATTTTTTTAAAGAGGTCACTGTGTACTTTTCTAAAATAAAATTAATCGAATATTTATTAAGGTTAATTTTAGGTTAGGTGTATGTGTTAAGTGAGAAAGCAAATAAATGCTATGAGACATGCCTGTATCGGTTCGGTAATTGCGTGTATTTTTCAGTCGGTTTGCTGGACGGAAAACCCAAGGTTCCGGGAGTAAAAACCTCTCCTGAAACCGACTGACTTTGCCACTTTGAAAAAAAAAGCCCATAAAAATTTCTAGCGTCATCGACGTGATTTGAATTCAGACCTACCTACCCGGGTGGAGAGGAGAACAGTGGTTATTGTCATTGTGCTACTTGCTAATGGTGGTGGTGGTATAATTTCGGTAACGCCTTCGTAGTTAGGGCCTAAATGCATTAATATCGCCCGACTTTACACTAAGGAGAAAAGCTTTGTTGTACTGCGATATCAACATTTACAAAAATCTTATTTCCACTCTCCTT